>NC_057812.1:108197569-108203847 GCF_018294505.1 Triticum aestivum
GTGATTTTCTCACCGAACGTGATCCAGGAGACTTGGACCCTACGCCAAGGCACCAGAGAGGCGGCCACAAGGGTGGGGGGCACTCCCCCTAGGGCGCGCCCCCTGCCTCGTGGGCCCCTCGGTGCTCCACCGACGTACTTCTTCCTCCTAAATATACCTACGTACCCCCCAAACAATCAGAACAGGAGCCAAAAACCTAATTCCACCGCCGCAACTTTCTGTATCCATGAGATCCCATCTTAGGGCTGTTCCGGAGCTCCACCGGAGAGGGCCGTTATCACGGAGGGCTTCTACATCATCATAGCCCCTCCGATGAAGTGTGAGTAGTTTACCTCAGACCTTCGGGTCCATAGTTAGTAGATTGATGGCTTCTTCCCTCTTTTTGGATCTCAATACAAAGTTTTCCCCCTCTCTTGTGGAGATCTATTCGATGTAATCTTCTTTTTGCGGTGTGTTTGTTGAGACCGATGAATTGTGGGTTTATGATCAAGTCTATCTATGAATAATATTTGAATCTTCTCTGAATTCTTTTATGTATGATTGGTTATCTTTGCAAGTCTCTTAAAATTATCCGCTTGGTTTTGCCAACTAGATTGGTAGTTCTTGCCATGGGAGAAGTGCTTAGCTTTGGGTTCGATCTTGCGGTGTCCTTTCCTAGTGACAGAAGGGGCAGCAAGGCACGTATTGTATCGTTGCCATCGAGGATAACAAGATGGGGTTTATTTCATATTGCATGAATTTATCTCTCTACATCATGTCATCTTGCTTAAGGCGTTACCCTGTTTTTAACTTAATACTGTAGATGCATGCTGGATAGCGGTCGATGAGTGGAGTAATAGTAGTAGATGCAGAATCGTTTCGGTCTACTTGTCACGGACATGATGCCTATATACATGATCATGCCTAGATATTCTCATAACTATGCTCAATTCTGTCAATTGCTCAACAGTAATTTGTTCACCCACTGTAGAATACTTATGCTCTTGAGAGAAGCCACTAGTGAAACCTATGTCCCCCGGGTCTATTCTCATCATATTAATCTCCATCACTTTAATCTTGCTTTGCTTTTTTACTTTGCTTTTACTTTTTACTTTGCATATTTATACCAAAAATACCAAAAAATATTATATCTATTAGATCTCACTCTCGTAAGTGACCGTGAAGGGATTGACAACTCCTAATCGCGTTGGTTGCGAGTAGCTATCGTTTTGTGCAGGTACGAGGGACTTGAGCGTGGCCTCCTACTGGATTGATACCTTGGTTCTCAAAAACTAAGGGAAATACTTACGCTACTCTGCTGCATCATCCCTTCCTCTTCGGGGAAAACCAACGCAAGCTCAAGAGGTAGCATTACCCTGTGATATTATTCATGACTCAACTCGAGTGCGTATATACGAAGAGAGAGAAGCCGAGCTTGATCGGTAGGACAGCTTAGAAGCCTTGGAGGAGGAGCGCGACGTTGCAAAAGCCCGTTCCACATTTTATCAACAACAGGCTCGCAGGTATCAAAGCAGAGAAGTGCGGGCCAAGACGTATAATGTTGGTGAACTCGTTCTACGCTTGTCGGAGAAGAAACAGGACAAACTCAAGCCCAAGTGGGAGGGTCCCTTCATCATTGATGAAGTTCTCACTGGACGAGCGTACCGCCTACGTGATTCGTCAGATAATCACCTGGAGCCGAACCCCTGGAATGCAGCCAGACTACGATGATTTTATGCCTAACACCGAATTCTGTGCTCGTTTCCTCACTCCTGTTATTACCGTTATTTATTTTATCTCTCTTTTCGTTTTTTACCTTTTTTCATTTTCTCTATAGCCCTACAGCTTTAGGGCGGCTAGACCATCCCTCCTGATGCGTACATCTCTAAATATGTGCGTTCATTATACCTGGGGGCTTATCGTACATAAGCTTGCGACCATTCTTCGAGCTTCAAGCTCAGCTCATATGCGTTCCTTTTTTCCATATGTACCTTTTCTTCGCCATTATATGCATCGCTATGACTTAAGTTTTGGCCAAGCTGGGTTGCCTGGCTCCTGTGCTTATGCCATACGTTCTCGTTAGTTCAGCTAGGGCATAAAGGGAGCACCTCTACGATTGTTACTGCCGGGTCATCCGGATGTGTACCTCAGACTGCGTGAAGCCGAAAGCTAGCGTTCTTAAGGGAATATTCGGTCGGTGAATTAAAGACATTTCCGCATTCACTCCATTGTGAACCCAAAACGTTACTTTCTCTATGATTTTCTCAATCATAGTTCGGACATGCACATTAAATGCATGCACACCCAGGGAAAGGAACCCTTAACGGAACTATTCTCTCTGGAAGATGTTTCTTACATAATGTAATATAACATAACTAGCCGGATACACATTGTCTGTTCGAGCAATTATGACCCCTACATCTGGTTTCAACGCATACCCCCATATATTCTACTGTTAGGGTATTCAGAAACACTCTGCACCTTCGGGTCAAGAGGTTGAAGCGAAAAGGACGGCGATGACAATTGTCTTTATTATCCAGCTAGAAGGAAAGTACATAGTCACTCATGACTTAAACACTTCATCCTCTATACCGTCTAAAAGGCGATCTAATTTACAATCATGTTGGGAATATTTGGCGGCCACCTCTACTTGGTCATATACTAAACTAACAGGAATTTCTTCCCCATTCGGCCCTAGCGGTCTGACACGAGCCATGTGATTAGGATCTAGCTTGGTATATCACGTCTTCACCATGGCCCAGGTCTCTCGCGCACCATCTCAGCAGGCCGATATCTTCCATAGCTGGATACGCCACTGCACTCCCTTGAACAGCTCTACCAGCTTCTCCATGCTTCCTGGAGGGGAGTCGGATGGCCATAAGGCCTTGGCTACACTCCGCATCATCTGCCGAGCATGCTCGTGCAACTGCGACAGCCCTTGCAGAAGATCACTTGTTGATCCGGACACCTCCTCTTCGGGGCGGTTCGTCAATACACCTGTAATTATAGCTATATCAGCTACCGTTACCTCCAAACTATTATAAGATGAAATCGGCCACGTACTGAATATGCCGCCTCGCAGCTTCTTGTTCTCCTTCACAGAGTCAGCTAGCTGAGCTCGCACATCTTTCAGTTCTTCGCCCAGTTTGGTGTTCGAATCTTGGAGTTTCTTTTTCTCTTGAACGAGTTTTGTCAGTACACACTCGCCCACTACTAGTAGCTTTTTGGCTCCGTGTTCTTCACTTCAAGCGGCATCCATCTGCTCTCGTACTTGGTCTAACGACCCAACACAAAGATAAACACCCGGATTCACACTATCGGTATATCGTAATTAATTTTCGATAGAGGGAAATATTACCGGGAGATGCCTTGTATTTCTGCAGTTCGGCATTGGCAGCAAGCAGCTGGCGCTGACACTTTTCTAGTTCCTGAGCTAGTTGGGTGTTCTTTTCCGTAAGCACCTGGTTGTACATTGATCCTTAAATTAGTTGTTTCAACTCCTTTAAGTCTCGGGGGCTACTGGGATATGGTTATCATAGTCAGACGAAACAAATTTACCTGCACATCTTTCAAATGTTGCTTTGTGGCCCTGTTAATCCCATCTCAAGTAGCTCGGATGTATGCATCGGCCGAGATGAAGGTGTTAAACGACTCTTCTGAAAAGCCAGGGTCTTGAAAAACGGCCCAGCGACGCTGATGATTCATGTCACTCTCCACTTTCGAGTTGGTGACGGATACATCATATGAGTCCTCGGCTGGAGGACAGTCCGGCGTCGCCCCCGCATCAGCCCGTGTCTTCATGGCAGGATTAGAATCCTGGCTGCGGGAAGTACGGCCGCTCAAACCTCCGGATATAGTCTGGCGCACCTTTCTTCTGACACATAGAAAACAGGAAGGTCACGGTTGGACGTGACTGCTCAGGTGCATGTTCGCGAATTCATGCCTCTTCGATGAAGGCACGGTCGTGTCTTCATTTTCTTTCATCTTGGAAGGCTTGCCCGGAGTGGGGGACGCTCTCTTCGGAGATACCCTTGGAGTGGTACGGCGCACCGAACCCCTCCCCTTTTGAGCACAGGATAGTGCGGTGGGTAAGGAGGAAGGAGAGATCTCTTTTGAATAAGGTGTGTTCGGATCACTTACATGTGAAGCTGGAAGGAGGCCGGGGTAATCGGCGATAATAGGTACATATGTACCGTCGCAGCTCATCCGATAGAATTTTCCCTCCTCAAGCTCCACGAATATGTCTGGGTCTTCTTCATACCCGGGGTCTAGATCCCGGTTGTGATTCTCTGGCGTAGGGGCAGGGTCATGGATCCCCTTGACAGCCTTTTGCCATTCCTATTATGAGCAGATAAGATGCTGCCTATCAACGAATGATCCAGGGACAAGATAAATTAAGAGAAGCCGAACCTTAGCCAGCTGGGAGGATTGTACATGGAAAGTCCGTCTCGATATTGGAGACGGCTGAACTCCTCCTTCTCCCCTTTATACAGCTCAGCCAGTATCTTGGCTAGAGCGGCGGGGGTCTTCGGGCCTTTTCGGCCGTAACGTGAGGCGTCGTCTTCTCCATTATAATTCCACATGGGCTGTCCTCAGTATTGGAGTGGCTGGACCCCCCGTGTTACAAAAATTGCCATCACTTCGACATTTGACAATCCGGACTGGGCAAGCATTTTAATCTTGTCCAGTAGCAAGTGGATCTCCATGCTATCCTCTTCCTCGAGGCTCTAAGGATGCCAGATATGGCGCTTCTTCAGCGGAGCATTTGAAAACTCAGGGAGGCCTATGCGGACGGGGTCGGGTAGAGCGACGTCGTCGATGTAGAACCATTCGGAAGGCCACTCTTTGGGAGCTTTCTTCGGCGTGCCGGACAGGTATCTGGTCCCGGCGATGCGCCACACTTCGGCTCCTCCCACTTCAAAAATTGATCCACCTTGATTGCGAGGGACGAGGCAGAACAATCTTCTCCATAAATCAAAATGGGCCTCGCAACCCAAGAATAGTTCGCATAGGGCGACATAACCCGCAATGTGGAGGATGGAGCCGGGGGTGAAATTGTGCAACTGGAGGCCATAGTACTCCAGCAGCCCTCGGAGGAATGGGTGAATTGGAAACTCCACTCCCCTCAGCATATAGGGGACAAAACACACCCGTTCTCTCACAGACGGGTTGGGAAAATCCTCTGCCTGGGTTTTGCTATTGAAGGAGGCCAACCCTGCTCGAATAGGGACTAGATCTGCTGGAGGGAGAAATCCATATGTTTGCAGCTTCGCCAATCGGCTATGGGACACAGAGCACCTCTCCCACTCGCCTCTCTCTAGGTTGGAACAAGAAGAGGAGCTGGGATTGCTGGCCATGTTGGAATGGTCTTGCCTGGTGGTCTTTGAGGATTTCTCTCCGCTTGGTGCCGAAAGGATCTGTGATCCAATCTCTTTAAATAGATGCCCTTCCTTACAGGGCTGGGGTGTTATTTGCAAAAAATACCCTGACTGTCCGCATTCGCTCGACACATGGAAAACAAGGACATTAAGCATGCAGAAGCCGACGGGAGACATCGAATCTACGGCTGAATACACTACTTAAGGGAGGAACCCGCCATGCAATACCGAAGACAATCTGTGTGCCGAACACCATGCTATTTGAAACGCCCCGGATGTAACTTACCATATTTGTACTCCAACTCTTGCCATTTTCGGCTCTAAGTTATGAGATTCGTGGTTGGGTTCTTGTCTTTGTTTTGCATTTTGTTCATATCATGCATTTCATATCATGTCATCATGTGCATCGCATTTTGCATACGTGTTCGTCTCATGCATCCGACACTCCTACGTCCTCCGGCGTCCCCTTTTGCCTCTTTTCGTGAGAGGGTGTTAAACATTCTCGGAATGAACCGAGATTTGCCAAGCGGCTTTGGTACACCACCGGTAGACCGCCTATCAAGTTTCGTGCCATTTGGAGTCCGTTTGATACTCCAACGGTTAACCGGGGAACCGTAAATGCCTCGTGTGTGTTGCAGCCCAACACCCCTTAAAAGTGGCCCAATAATCCATCCAAACCCCCTCCATCCTCTCGGCCGTTCGATCATGATCGCGTGGCCAAAAACGGCTCCCCATTTGAACTCTCCTAGCTCCCTCTAGCTATAAAAACGTCTCATCCTCCTCCATTCCCGGACGAAACCCTAAATTTCTTCCCCCGCCACCGCCGGACGTTTCGCCTCCACCGATGTACATGTCCGCCGCCGCTGCTCGCCCACTCCTGTGCTGACACGTGGCACCACCGTGCCACCCGCCGCCGCCGGC
>NC_057812.1:108204244-108300243 GCF_018294505.1 Triticum aestivum
TCTAGCAAGGTCGCCGCGTCGCCTCGCCGCCGCGGTCGCCTCTCCACCGCCTCTGCCGCTCCGCCGCCCTCCCCATCTCCAGCGCCGGATCCGCGCTCCGGCGAGATCCCCTCCAACTCTGGCGACCTTCAACTCCGGTGAACCTCGATCCGCGTGCCGCACCGAAACCCTAGATCTGTCCAGAGGTTGACCCGATTTTCCCTAAGTCATTTTTCCGTAACATTTTATTGCCCTATTCATCAACCCATAACTCCTCATCCGTAGCTCCCTTTTGGGCGTGCAATATATAGAAATGTTCATCATGATGTTCTCTTCATTTTGTTCCGTTGTGCCATGCTTGTTTGAGTCAATCTTGATGCCCAAATCACTGTTGCAAGAGTGCTATAAAATGTTAGTTCCTGTTTCTTAGCAGAGTATGAGCATTTGTCATTTTTTGCTACACTAGTAAGTGTGCACGTGCAACGCACGTCTCCATCAATACACATAAAATTCATGTGAGTATAAAGTTTAAATTTGAATTCTATAAATTCTGAAAAATAGAACAAGGCATGAAAAAAATCAATGCACAAAAATATGCATTTTTAACATCAACTCATAAATGATGTAAATGATCCAGGAACATAATATCAGAAGAACATAAATATAGTGAGTAATCATGCATGCAGGGCATGTCTCAAATGATTCATACAATAAATCAAACATAAGGGGCCTTACAAATTTTATGGTAAAAGAACCAAGAGCAGAAACTGATGTGTTGCAATGCAACCTAAGGAAAATCAGATACATCTTCTGTGTCTAATATATGCGTAAGAAATCTCACACAAATTGGGATGTCTTCTTAAGGTTGCCCCCCTTAAACTTTGGTAAGTATATCAAATACTGGCATAAATGGAGGAAGCTGCTACTATTTCACATCATAGTGCCTAATATTAAACACATGCTATTGGGTCATGCACGCACACTGGCAGAGTGCCTTGTTTTCATGTTCAACTTTGACTGTACCATTGATGATCTGGCTTGGCACAAGCAGTGGCACAACTTTAGAAGTCAAATTTCAAGAATCTTTATTCAAGAGATTAACTGAATTAAAAATATCACGAGTAACAAACATTCATCCAACTCACTAGCCTCGATCGCCCATCGACTATAGAATCCAATTCACTGGCCTCGATTGCCCAATCGCAGTTAACCAACCCATCAATATGAATCCGTGTTGTCGGTAACAAAAGTGAGCTGTAACAGAGTAACACAGAGCTGCACGGGTACTCTTACTTGCTGGTCCTAGTGTGCTAATGCCAACATTTTATTTGGAGGAAAGGCCATTCAGACCCGTCTTAAGTTGAAAGCTCATCATGCTCAGTACAGGAAAAGTAAACCGTGTTGGTCGGTTGAAGAAACATATGTGAATATGGAGACTAACACTACTAGCAATAAGGAGACACATCCCCAATAAACAAAACAGAAGCACAAAGCATCCAGGGTGCTGTTTACTAAACATAACCTCTCAAATTTAGCCAACACCAGTCCTATCTCTGACTACAACTGGAGCTGATGTCTTTTTAGTTGGTAGTGGTACTAATCTTAAGGTAAAAATAAAGATCATAACGATGGAACTGTTATTAGTACAACTCTACAAATTTAAGAAAACTGATATGTAATGTAATCCTCCCAACAGCTGTACAATCTGCAAATCATGTGGTATGTCGCTCATGTACATCCTAAGAAATCAACCTAACCAGCAAAATATAAATGGTAGTTGGTCACAAATCAAGCCAACAAAGTTTTAGAGAAGGATGATAACCAGTAAGACAAGCTAAATTTTCAGTGGTAAAATGGTGATAACCAGTGAAACTCTTTACCGGAGATCCCACACAGTACCCTGAATCTATGGCATGTTAGCCGGAATACCTTCAGTTTTAGCGGATACGAGATCTGATTGGAATAAATCTCCCAAGAGCGACTAAAACTTCAGATGAAGTGGGAGGATGTCCACACGCAAGGTCTCTTGCTCCTCCTGCTGAAATCGCCTGTCCTTCTCTATTTCTCCCGTCCCATCCCTGGAAGACAGATACAAGTCTCCCTTCTCAGAAGTTCCATTACATGTTAGTCGAAAGCAATTGCCATTTAAATTCAATCATCTTCACGATTATTATAAAATGAAACAAATTGATTGATCAATACATCCTACCGAAATGCAAGAATTTAACTGATAATTATTCTACCTGAGCTGAATTTGCTTTATCATTACATCACACATCATATTTTGTATTGAGGTGATTCAACTCCCCACCGATATCTTGAACGGAACACCATGAGTCCAAATGATTATGATTTTCTGTTCCTTATGCACATCCAATGTGATGGTTAACATTACCTCTGTTTTAGTAATTCTAAAGTTAAAATGAGCTACTATATCTTTATTTAGCAGGGCATGTTCTTGTCTTAGATTCAATAAAATGATGTTTCATCAATTAGTTTTGATCATCATAGGAGAAAACTGATGGTACTGACAAATGATCTGAAAGTGCTAGTGATCGACTAGAGGGGAGGGTGAATAGGCGATTTTTATGAAAGTCTTCAAAACATGTAAGTTTCGAAGACAAACGATAGAAATAAACCTATTATCATGCAGCGGAAGGTAGACTACACAAGGAAAACCATAGTCACGTATTCAATGAAGTGAAAGCACAATGACTAATAGCAGCTAGACAGTAAGGATCAGGTAGGAAGATATTGTGAAGCCAATCAGAACAAGTAATCATTCAGTGAACTCGAATGGTGATGCTATCGTACAATGACTTCACAAGAACCAACAATAAGTAAAGGGAAGGGAAGGATGAAACTAGTGACTCGTTGAAGACAATGATTTGTTGGACCAGTTCCAGTTGCTGTGACAACTGTACGTCTGGTTAGGGAGGCTGAGATTCAACTCAGAAGACCTCGTCTTCACCTTATTCCCCTTGAGATAAGGACACCCAGTCCTCGCCCAATCACTCTGGTAAGTCTTCAAGGTAGACTTCCAAACCTTCACAGACTTCGTTCACCGGCGATCCATAATGACTCTTGGATGCTCAGAACATGACCTCTAACCGGCTGAAGGATTCACAGTCCTCAAGTGTAATAAGTCTTCAGATCACACAAAGAAGAAGACTTAAGTGATGCCTAACACTCTTTGGCTCTGGGTGGTTAGGGCTTTATCCTCTCAAGGAATTCTCTCTCAAAGGCTTCGAGGTGGGTTGCTCTCAGACGACAAAAGCCGTACTCTAACTCTGAGCAGCCAACCGTTTATGGTTGTAGGGGGTGGGCTATTTATAGCCACTAGGCAACCCGACCTGATTTGTCCAAAATGACCCTGGGTCACTAAGGAACTGACACGTGTTCCAATGGTCAGATTTCAAACACACACGGCAACTTTACTTGGGCTACAAGCAAAGCTGACTTGTCCAACTCTGAACAAGATTCGCTCTCATAGTCTTCACTTGAAGACATAGGATTTTGGTTAAGCATCACTTCAGTCATTCTGACTGGTTCTCTTGGACCCCACTTAACAGTACGGTGGTTCCTATGATTCAACAAAGAAGAAAAAGAACTACGAAAGATCTAAGTCTTCGCGCTCCATAGTCTTCATGCGATGTCTTCTCTTGTAATAGTTTTCAATGTGAATGTCTTCACATACCACCTTTGACTTCTACCTGTGTTATCCTGCAATTCTCACAAAAACATTAGTCCCTCAACTAGGTTTGTCGTCAATACTCCAAAACCAACTAGGGGTGGCACTAGATGCACTTACAATCTACCCCTTTTTGGTGATTGATGACAAACTAGTTGAAGTTTTCAACGGGGAATATAATATGTGAAATTTGTAAAGGATAAGGAATTGTCTTCATAAGTTGCAAGGGCTCCCCCTGAAGATGTGCATATAAGTAATTTGCTTTTGGAATGCAAATGCACATGACAGGTTGTACTTGTGGAGATCCTCTTCAACTTATGATGACAATTTATCATGCATGAAAAGTATGTGAAGATAATGACATGCATAATGAAAAATGGATGTATGCAAAATGATCTAAGTGCGGAATTTATCGTCGCACATGCGGAATTTATCATCGCATCACATAATAGCAAATAAGTAGCAGACGGCCATCGAGTTTAAGTGTTACAACTCAAAGAACCAAATGTATCAAAACGAGAGTTGTAAACACTAGGCAAAACATAAAGTAACCGCCCATATGGACCCACTTGAAGACTATCAAACTCATATGCTTCTCCCCCTTTTGTCAGTAAGGACCAAAAAGGTTTGAAGACATAGAGCATCTACTCGTTCCCATGAGGAGTAGGTGAAGCAGCAAGGTCGTCGGTGGTGTTCGGCGGTGCAGAAGAACTTGGGACAGTGTCGATGCGTGCAGAAGTAGGGGGCGGTGTAGTAGCATCGTCTTCGTCCTCGATCACTCTAGCATTCATAGTTGCCGCGGAGGAAGAGAACTCAGAGTCTTCAAGAGATGGAGTTCGTTGCAGCACAGTCCATCGGGGAGGTGTGGAGTCAAACTTGAAACGTTCAGAGAAGCCATCCTCTTGAAGATCATCCTCAGAACACATAAGCGTCAGCCGTTTCCATGTACGCCGACAGGTTTCATGGGCAACAAAGGAATTTTTGGTGGCAAGATTGCGAATGCGGTTGACATCCACCAAGAGGCTTTGCATTTCGCGCTTCAGCCAGTCATGATGCCTATCCTGTTTCTGATGAAGGGCAACCAGAAGCTCTCGGTCATTGAGAACACAAGATCGCTTCTTGGGCCGTTGGGAAATAGTGCTTTCAGTGGCTTCAGTGAGGGCATGATGAGGTGCACGTGTAGTACCAGCCAGAGGATAGACACGAGTGACTGCTTCAACTCCTTCAATGTTCTGAGAGAAACTTTGATGCTCAGCATTCTGCAGACTAAGAGGCTCCTTGGCAGGCTCTGGATAGATGGCTTCAACGGACATATCCACGTTAGGCGGAAAGATCCGATGATTGCGAGTAGAGGGCTGATATGAGACAGCTGAGTGGAGTTTGATCAGCCGCATTATCCATGGAGCGTAGAACTTCAAGCCAAAAAGATCAGATCCTGATGCAGCAAGTTGGCGGATGAAGAAGTCTTATGCATTGAAGCATTTGCCGTGAAGAATATAGAAGACCAAAGTCTTTATTGCACCTTCCAGCTTTGCATGTGGAGAATGTCCTTTGATGGGCCAGAGAGTTCGCCTTATAAAGTGATAGATAGTGCGTGGCAGATACTCAAGGTCTTCAACAAAGAACTCCTTAGGATATGCAGCATCTGGAGGCAAAGGCTTCATCATGCTAAGCATCTGACTCATGTTCGGTTCAGGCTTCTGAAAGATGCTCTCCATAGCTTCACTGTGAAGCTAACAGCCAGGTTCATAGAGATCTCTAGGAGTGGGCAGACTAGTGAGCTCAATGATATCAAAGGCTTTGGCTTCGTGATGAACATTTCCGATCATCCACTCAAGGATCCAAGTCTTCGGATCTCTGCTGTAGCTACGAATGTGAAGAGTGGCATAAAATTGGAGCAGCAACTCTTTGTTCCAGTGCTCTTGGTCGGTGACGAAGGGCAACAATCCAGCCTCTTTGAAGCAATCCAGAGCTTCTTCCAAGCAGGGCAGACCAGTTATTGCTTCGGTGTCAAGACGCATATGAGGGAAGATGCGACCTTGATTGTACAGAATGCATGAGTAATAACTTCGCTGTGGATAGCTCCAGAACTGATCAGAAGATATTCGTTCCCTTGAGTAGGGGTTCTTGGAGCTATTGAACAAGGTGTTGTCTGCTTTGAAGCCATTGACATTAAAGGATCCAGGTGCTGATGCAGGACCTGGAAACCTTGGCATTGGCTTCTGTACCTGAGGCCTGTGCTCAACATGATAGTCAAACTGAGGACCAGCAGCAGGCGCAGGAACAGGAGCAGTAGCATCATTGGCTTCACTGCCTTCTGGCTCATGGGTTGGTGTAGGCTCCACATTTGCTTCAGCCATGACAACGTCATTGGCTTCATTTGTGTTGGTGGTGGCAGCCTCAAGATTTTCTACCTCCACTTGATGAGCTGGAGGGTCGGGCACAGACATGTTCTCCTCAAGAACAGCTTCTTCAGTAATGGGGGGAGTAGGGACACGTTCTTCTTCTTGGGTGTCATCGGCTGATGTAGCCGGAATGTCTTCAGCAGCTTTAGCCTCAGACTTGGAGACATTCACAGTAGGAGTGGCATCTGGAAACACTTGACATGCAACAGAGTGGTGGGGCACTTCTCCTTCTGGAATGCTCGAAAGAGGGACTTGAGACCTTGGTCCTTTGCGAAGCCTGCGTAATGCTGGCGACGCCTTTGGAGATGGAGTTGGCTGGGCCTCAAAGTCATCTTCTTCTTCTTGCCGGGGTGGTGTGACTTGTTGTTGTGGGTGATCAGCCCATGATGCATCCTGAACAATTGGCGTCAGAGGACGACCAATGTTGATGAGTTCGCTGTGCGTAAGCATAGGCGATGATACCTGTTGGTGCTCTATCTGAGGAAGAACTACATCATCTTCAACATTGTCATGGTGACCAATGTCTTCAGCAGCGGTGGGATCAACTGCTGGAATGTCTTCAGCTGTATGAGTCTCTGTGGAAGCAGGCTCATGGACAATCAGTTGGCGCTCTTGGTGTGTAGATGCAGGGCGAACCATTGAGATAGGTTCAACAACTAAGGGCTCTGTGGGAGCAGCCCGATCCTTCTTGGTCTTCCACTTCTTCTTGGAGGGAGTAGCATCAGATGCTTCGGGATGTTTCCTCTTTCTGGCTTCAGCCTCAACAGTCCTCGCCTTCTTCAGTTCTGAAGTGGTTGACCTGACCTTTGGCTTCGAGCCAGTCATGCTGGCTGGGAAGACAATGGGATGTGCTTCCTGCCTTGGTGCATCGGGTTCGGCCACAGCAGGCTTCTTCTTCTTTGCAGCCATCCTGGGATCGATGCTAGGGCGCCCAAGGGCCTTGCGCTTCTCAGCCTCATTGTAGACTTGCAGACACTTGTCAGCCAGGCTCTTCATGCGCTCACGAGAACCTTGAGCTTCTTCACGCTTCTTGAGAAAGGCTTCTTTGAGCTCGTGCAGCATGATCTTGAAGTTCTTGACCTCTTGCACGCTGAGCTTGGCCATATGCTTCTTGAACTGAGATTTCTCAAAGTCGATCTTTTGCTTCAGTTCAACGATGAGCTGAGCTAGAGCTAGCTCTGAAGCAATGGCGCCATGGAAGGCGACACTAAGGCCAATTGGAAGTTGCAGATCTTCAAAGCTGAGGTTGGGCGTGTCATACCACTCATCAATGAAGTTGTGGATGATTGCCACATCAAAGAGAGGCAAATCATTGAAGATTTCTCCTTCTTCTTTACTCTTGATCAGTTGCTCAAGAGCGTCATCTGCAAGGTCTTCATCGCTGGACAGATAAATGGCGTCGTTGCGCAGAATAGCAGCAGCAGTCAGTTCTTGGCTGGTGTGTTGCAAAGGCATCTTTACTCTTGAGGGCTTGGAGATGCGTGACAAATCTTCAGACTGCACACTGTCTTTAGGAGGTGCAGTAGCCAGTGGCTTCACTCGTGAGATTTTTGGTGCTGAGGCAGGCATTGAAGCTTTAGGCTTGTTCAGTTTCTTTGGCTTCGGCGGTGCAGGCGCTTCATCAGATTCAGCGTCATCTGCAGGCTCATCCACAACTGTCCCTTGAACCTTCATATGGGTGATGAGACCTTCCAGGTTGTAGAAGGGCCCAACAAGATTGGGTTCAGCTTCGCGGGTGCCATTGGCACGGGGAGCAGAAGGGCCAGGGTTGAAGTCAAGTCCCCATGACTTCTTGGTTTGCTTGCCCGAATCCTTGGCAAACTGGAAGTTGTGCTTGAACAAATTGTCGTCACGACACCATAGTAGTGACGATCGGTGTGCATCTGCAGGCTGTGGTCCATGGACCATGCAGGGATAGAAGCCTTGTTCAATGGCCTCATCTCTGGACATGGGTTGAAGATTTTTGTATAGGATGTCTCCCCAAGGTCTATTGATGGCATTTTTCTCAGCATATTCCTGGGTCACAAACTGGTATTTGAACCATTGTTCTGCCCAATATCTTCGAATCCATTGGATTCGGGTCTTGCGCTGATTGTAATCCTCTTCAGGATCTGTCTTGTAAAGCTCTGAGAGGTCATCAGGCAAATCTCTTGACGTTCCCCCACGACGCTGTCTGCCACCCTTCCTTACTGATTTCTCTGCAGCCATGAACTTCAAACTGAATGGCTTCAACACGTTCAAAGGCTTTCGCTTGCTTGACAAACAGGAACTGGCTTCGGGAGAATTTATATGATACTGTAAGAATTCTGCAAATGAATGCAGACTATGAGAACCGAGGGATTCTCCCACGGACATGTACCTGTGACAGCATTAAGGTCTGAGGGAAGGGGAAGAGGTCATATGCATTCTCAGAAGATTTTGAAGATAAATCAGTTTAGAAGACATTGACCTCGTCATGCGAAGACATTCACTCATAGATAAGGAGTTGGTTCCAGATTTGTACGAATCCACGGATCAGTACAAGTGAGGAATCTAACTACTTTGTGAAGCATAAGTGAACATACTAGGCATATTATGAGATGCAGCATGAAATAGATCCAACTTGTGTGAACAGAAACTTCTTATGGTAGAAAGTGATGAATCTATAGGATCAAGGGGGCTGTAAAAAGGAAGTTTTATTTACCACACGAAGAACTGCTAGACGGAGTGGAAGAGGAGGCCGAGCAGTTCGATCGTTCGTGCCCTAACTTGGCGACGGAGGACACCTATGGCGACGCCGGAGAAGACGATGTCCGCGCCGGCGTGAAGACGGCGTCGGAGAGGTTGCGGCAGCTAAGCGCTTCGTCGCCGGCGTCGTCGAGGGATAGCGGTGGCGCTAGGGTTCGTGCGAGAGTGGAAGAAAGGATAATGACTGTGGTGAGACGTGTATTTATAGGGACAGGGACGGCACAGTGTTATTACACAGGTGCCCCTGGCGATTCACATATGAAGGACACGTGGCCATCATGCAACATATCGGAGGTTGTTCCACGTTCCCACGCACGCCTGGATTGTCGGGTGGTCGTTCCCACTTCTTCGGGTTTGAGGTGAAGGAATTAGCATTGAAAGTGGACTTAATGTTTGTCTCTGTATCTTCTGCTGCCAAGGACGCAGAGAAGACATTCGACAGTTTCAAGAGAATGCATATGATTTGGAGAGATAGAGTTTGAGATAGAAAGCATAGAGAGGTTAGGGTCCGATTACATTCACTTAGTTCAAAAGATTCAACAAGAAGACATAGCTATAAGTGAATGTTGTAGAGGACAGAACACTAGTATATGTATATATATGTGAGAAAGACAACCAAACCAACATAGTGAAGATAATCATGAAGACAAGTTGAGAATGAAGACAAACAAAATGTGAAGACATAGCAAATGTAACGCCATGGGCAAAACACTTCAAACAGAAGAATTTGGTGGTGGCGTTACCCACCGTATAGGAAGTATTAGACCCAGACACAACGCACAATTATCGTGGCGCTCCGAAGTCAAATTCCACATTAATGTATTCACAGTTAGAATATATGTCTTCATTGATTGAACATATACTTTACTTCATGTGTCGCACATCTAAGTCATCAATATGCATAAGTGTTAGGATGTGTGCCTGATCACAGGACATTTGAGGATTCCAAGATGTTTAGCTCACACCGTAACTTGCAAAATCTCTTCTCATCCAAGGGCTTGGTGAAGATATCTGCCAATTGCTCTTCAGTGTTGACGTGTATGATATCAATATCTTCCATCACAACATGATCTCTGAGAAAGTGATGACGAATTTCAATGTGCTTTGTCTTCGAGTGCTGAACTGGGTTGTTGGCGATCTTGATGGCGCTTTCATTATCGCAGTAGAGTGGCACATGCTTCAGATGAATGAATAGTCTTTGAGTGTTTGCTTCATCCACAGAAGCTGAGCGCAGCAAGATCCAGCAGCAATGTATTCAGATTCAGCAGTGGAGAGAGATACACAGTTCTGCTTCTTTGAAGACCAACATACAAGTGATCGTCCCAGAAAATGACATGTGCCTGATGTAGACTTGCGATCCACCTTGTCACCAGCATAATCAGCATCCGAGAATCCAACCAGATCAAACTCTGAGCCCTTTGGATACCATAATCCTAGTGTTGGGTTGTAAGCCAAATATCGAAGAATTCGCTTCACAGCTAAGTGATGCGATTCCTTTGGTGCCGCTTGGAATCGAGCACACATGCAAACACTAAGCATAATATCTGGCCAAGATGCACATAGATAAAGTAAAGAACCAATCATGGAGCGGAATACCTTTTGATAGAACTCTTTACCATTGTCGTCGGGACCCAGATGATGTTTGGGTGGCATTGGCATCGTGAAGCCTTTGCAGTCTTGCATACCAAATTTCTCCAGGCAATCTTTGAGGTACTTCTCTTGAGATATAAAGATGTCGTTGCGTTGCTGACGTATTTGAAGACCAAGGAAGAACTTTAGCTCACCCATCATGGACATCTGATATTGCTCTTGCATCATATATCCAAACTCTTCACTGTATTTCTGATTGGCGCAGCCGAAGATAATGTCATCCACATATATTTGGCACACAAACGGTTCACCATCATATGTCTTCATGAAGAGAGTGGGGTCGAGGGAACCAGATTTGAAGTCTTTGCTCTTCAGGAAGTCTTTGAGTGTGTCATACCAAGCCCGAGGGGCTTGTTTCAGGCCATACAGTGCCTTGTTGAGCTTGTACACCATGTCAGGATGTTTTGGATCTTCAAAGCTAGGCGGTTGTGCAACATATACTTCTTCTTCAATCTTGCCATTGAGAAAAGCGCTCTTCACATCCATTTGATATAGAAGTATGTTATGATGATTTGCATAGGCCAGCAGTATGCGTATGGCTTCAAGTCTAGCCACAGGAGCAAATGTTTCATCAAAGTCAATCCCTTCAACTTGAGTGTATCCTTGAGCAACGAGACGAGCTTTGTTTCTGACAACTTGACCATGCTCATCTTGCTTATTGCGATATATCCATTTGGTGCCTATTATATTGTGCTTGCGAGGATCAGGACGCTTAACCAGTTCACATACATTATTCAGCTCAAACTGTTGAAGCTCTTCTTGCATAGCTTGAATCCATTCAGGTTCCATGAAGGCTTCTTCAACTTTCTTGGGTTCAGTTATTGAGACGAATGTCAAGTGCCCACAGAAATTTTGCTAGCTGTGTTTCCCTTAAACGAGTGAGTGGACCTGGTGCATTGATTCTATCAATTATTATCTCAATCTGCACTTCATTTGCAACACGAGGATGTATAGGACGAAGATTTTGCTCTTGCTGATCATTGTCATTGTTAGAGGGATTGTCTTCAGGCTGAGTATTGTCTTCAGGTTGATCAGGTGCGGAGATGATAAGTTCCTCTTCAGGTTGAGCTTCAGAAGGTATGATTTCTCCAGTTCCCATAAGTTTGATTGATTCACTGGATGGAACTTCATCTAGCACATTTGGCAGGTGCTCTCTTTATGAGCTGTTAGTCTCATCGAACCGCACATCCACTGTTTCAACCACTTTATAATGAAAGAGGTTGAAGACTTTGTAGGAGTGTGAATCCTTTCCATATCCAAGCATAAAACCCTCATGTGCTTTTGGTGCAAATTTTGAAGTGTGATGTGGATCCTTGATCCAGCACCTGGCGCCAAATACTCTGAAGTAACTGACATTTGGCTTATTGCCAGTAAGGAGCTCATAGGATGTCTTGTTCAGAAGCTTGTGAAGATAAACACGGTTGATGATATGGCATGCAGTGTCAATAGCTTCAGGCCAGAATTTTCTTGGAGTCTTGTATTCATCAAGCATCATCCGGGCCATCTCAATAAGTGTTCTATTCTTGCATTCGACGACGCCATTCTGCTGTGGCATGTACGGAGCTGAGAATTCATCTGTGATGCCTAAGGTATCAAGATATGTATCTAGGCCAGTGTTCTTGAATTCAGTGCCATTGTCACTTCTGATGTGCTTCATCTTGGCGCCAAAGTTGTTCATTGCTCGACTGGTGAAGCGTCTGAAGACATCCTGCACTTCAGTCTTGTAAAGGATTATATGTACCCAAGTATATCTTGAATAATCATCAACAATGACAAAGCCATAGAGACAAGCAGTAGTAGTAAGAGTTGAGAAATGAGTGGGACTGAAAAGATCCATGTGTAGCAGTTCAAAGGGTTGAGTCGTTGTCATGATTGTCTTCGAGGGATGCTTGGCCCTTGTCATCTTTCCTCCTTCACAGGCACCGCATAAGTGATCCTTCTTGAACTTGACTCCCTCGATGCCTATGACATGCTTCTTCCTTGCAAGGGTGTGGAGGTTCCTCATGCTAGCATGCCCTAGCCTTCGATGCCAGAGCCAGCATTCAGAAGCTTTTGCTAGAAGACATACTGCAAGTTGTGGTCCTGCTGAGAAATCTACCACGTACAAATCATCTTTCCGATACCCTTCAAACACTAGAGACTTGTCAGATTCCATTAGTACAAGGCAACGATATTTTCCAAACATCACAATCATGTTTAAATCACAAAGCATTGAGACAGACATTAAGTTGAAACCAAGGGATTCAACAAACATGACTTTATCCATGTGTTGATCCTTTGAGATTGCAACTCTACCTAGACCCAATACATTGCTTTTACCAGTGTCATCAAATGTGATGTGACTTTTGTCAGATGGACGTAAAGTTGAGTCCATGAGAATACTTCACTTGCCAGTCATGTGATTTGTACACCCACTATCAATAATCCATTCTGAAGCAGCTGGTGTCGTACCCTACAGTGCAGTTAGGGGGATAGGCTTCACGAAGAGAATTGTGAAGCAAAAACATTTGACGAACCAGTGGATTATTAAAGTTTAGATCGAGATTAGGACTGATAGGGCAAGTTGCAAGCGATTCAGGAACAAAGTACATAATAAGACCATTTGGGCATTTGATCTTGTGCCCTACAAGATGTTTAAGGTCCCCAGCAATAGTGTTAGAAGATTTTGGTTTTCGGCTGGAGACCTTTCCCTGCAAAAGAGAGTTAAGCTTTCTTAGCCACCCACATCTTCAAGGGTGGCTTCGAAGCAATGAGTCTAAGCGCAGCATCTGAGAACTTTGGCTTTGGAGCCCTAGCAAAAAGTCTTGCAGGTGGACAATAGTACTCATAAGAATAAGCAAAATAGTTCTTGGTCTTATGAACATGGCGGTTTGATGAACCGCGCTCATATTCATAGGCCTGAGTATGGCTTCCCTGCAAAACATTTGCGTTAGTGCAACTCAGGTGAGTCCTCTCTTTGTATGAAGCCTTTGGACCGTATGAAGCCTATGGTATGAGGTTTGTCTTCTTCACCTATGGTGTCATGATGACATTCACAGGAAGATTCTCCAAACACCTTTTCGGCACCCAGATCTTCTTCATAGGCGGTCCATTCCTGCAGTTAGTACCAATATACCTGGCAAACACTTCACCATTCTGATTCTTAAACAGTTTATAGTTTGCATCAAAGGATTCATCAATAACAATGGGGTTAGCACAAGTGAAGCCAGATAGGGTGGATGGATCTGTTGAAGGTTCCTTTGCAGCAACCCATGTGGTTTTGGGGTACTGCTCAGGTTTCCAGTAAGAGCCATCAGCATTCATTTTCCTTTCGAACCCAACACCCTCTTTCCTAGGGTTTCGGTTCAGGATCTTCCTTTTGAGGACATCACATAGTGTCTGATGCCCTTTGAGACTTTTGTACATCCCTGTTTCAAGCAGTGTCTTCAACCTAGCATTCTCATCAGCAATAGCAGTGGTATCCTCAGCAGAGGGGTTAGTTACCACATCAATAGTTGAAGATATTGCAATAGTAGCAGCAGTAGAACATTCAGCAACAGAAGTAGCGTTATCACGCTCAATGCATTTAAGACATGGCAGTTCAAATCCTTCCTGAGCTGAACTGATCTGTTCGGCGCGAAGTGACTCGTTTTCCTTTTGAAGATCTTCATGAGCCGCTCTCAATTTCTCAAGATCTTGCTTCCTTTGAAGATAATCATAGGAAAGCCTTTCATGAGTTGTTGAGAGCGTTTCATGACGACTTTCAAGTTCCTCATACTTAACGTGAAGATTTTTTATGTCTTCCATTAAGGACTGAGATCGAGTCATTTTAGTGTCTAACAGATCATCGCTTTTGTCTACAAGTTTTTGAATGTGTTCCATGGCTTTATGTTGTTCAGTTACAATTTTAGCAAGTGTTTTGTAGCTGGGTTTGGAACCACAATCAGAGTCATCGTCACTAGATGTTTGATAGTGAGTAGTGCGTGTGTTTACCTTGGCACCGCGTGCCATGAAGCAGTAGGAAGGAGCGGAGTAGTCCTTGTCATTTGCATCGGGGTCGGTGATGAAGTCATTATCTTCAGTGTTGAAGATGGACTTGGCAACGTATGTTGTAGCCAGACTCGCAACGCCAGAATCGGACTCCTCCTCAGACTCCACCTCCGCCTCCTCAGAAGCAGACTCCTCCTCAGAATCCATTTCCTTGCCAACAAACGCACGTGCCTTGCCAGATGAGCTCTTCTTGTGTGATGAAGACTTTGAGGAAGACTTGGAAGAAGACTTTGAGTATTTATTCTTCTTCTTATCGTCAGAGTCATACTCCTTGCTCTTCTTCTTGTTGTTGTTCTCATTGTCCCACTATGGACACTTAGAGATGTAGTGGCCAGGTTTCTTGCACTTGTGACATGTTCTCTTCTTAAAGTCATGAGCAGAAGCTTCATCATTCCTTGAGCTTGACCGTGAAGACTTTCTGAAGCCTTTCTTCTTGGTGAATTTTTGGAACTTCTTCACAAGCATAGAAAGCTCCCTTCCAATGTCTTCAGGATCATCAGAACTGCTGTCAGATTCTTCTTCAGATGAGGAGACAGCTTTTGCCTTCAAGGCACAAGTTCGCCCATAGTTGGGACCGTAGATGTCTCTTTTCTCAGAAAGCTGAAACTCGTGTGTGTTGAGCCTCTCAAGTATGTCAGACGGATCGAGTATCTTGAAATCAGGACGTTCTTGAATCATCAGGCTAGGGTGTCAAACGAACTATCAAGTGATCTTAGGAGTGTCTTGACGACTTCATGCTTGGAGATCTCAGTAGTGCCGAGGGCTTGAAGCTCATTTGTGATGTCGGTGAGTCGATCAAACGTGAGCTGGACATTCTCATTGTCATTTCTCTTGAAGCGGTTGAAGAGGTTGCGAAGGACACTGATTCTCTGATCTCTCTGGGTTGAGACGCCTTCGTTGACCTTGGAGAGCCGGTCCCAGACTAGCTTAGATGTTTCCAAAGCACTCACGCGGCCATACTGTGTCACGACCGGTTTTCCAATAAAAATATTTATTGAGAAACCAATCTTTTGAGTCCAGTATGAGAAAAATTCTCCTTACCGGTAGACAAATTCTTGATACAATAAGCCAGTAGCATAAAATATATTACAGGGTTGAACTATGGTTTCTCAACCAAATTATTACAAGCACGCCAATAATTATACATAATGGCGGACATGACACAGTGGTGTGGAGGCATACTACTGACTCGAGGATAGGGCGGTGGTGGAAAAACACAGCGGGGAGAGAGATACAAGACTCTAAAACTGTCATCTCATCGAGCGTCGAGGTGAGGCTCAATGAATTTATTTGGTAGCGGAAGCGGATATAATACAGTGACCAAATCCAGGGTCGCACGAGACTGACTGGGACTCCTCTAGGCGTCGGACTCGCTATCAAATTCTTCATCCATGAGATCGCCTTCGTCAGCATCTAGCCAAATCAACAAGCCAGTGAGTACTTTGAAAGTACTCGCAAGACAGTTCGGACGTAAGATATAACAAATGCATGCATGAATGCGTCATGATTAATTCACCAATGTACATTCAAAAATTAGCACAACGAAGTAAGTAAAAGGGAAACGGCGGTAGTCCGCCTGAAATCCCAACAAAACATAAATGAAAACCGATCGGGTGTCTGAAGCGACGCCTCGAAAGGTGAATAAATAAATATAAGGAAATGATGCCACAGTCGGGCGTCTTAGCGACAGCACATAAAGGGCTTTAAAAGAAATGCCACAGTCAGACGTCGGGGCGACATCACAGAAAGGGCTTTAAAAGAAATGCCACAGTCGGGCGTCTTAGCGACACCACATAAAGGGATTTAAAAGACATGCCACAGTCGGACGTCGGGGCGACATCGCAGAAAGGGCTTTTATTGAAAGTAAGCAATAACAATACCACAGTCGGACGTCTGAGCGACATCACAGAAAGGGCTTTTAAAAGAAATGCCACAGTCGGGCGTCTTAGCGACACCACATAAAGGGCTTTAAAAGAAATGCCACAGTCGAACGTCGGGGCGACATCACAGAAAGGGCTTTTAAAAGAAATGCCACAGTCGGGCGTCTTAGCGACACCACATAAAGGGCTTTAAAAGAAATGCCATAGTCGGGCGTCGGGGCGACATCACAGAAAGGGCTTTTATTCACAAGTAAATAATACTCATAATAAACATTCAATTCATGAAAATAAACGGGTTAGTCCATCCACAGGAATAATCATTTAACCGGACCTAGCACTCATGCGATTCACCGGAGTCTCTGTCATCAAAACTGGCACTTGTCAGGATAAGAAAATACTGAACTTGGACATGGAATAGATGATTCAAGGAAAATATGACTCTGCAGAGTTTGTACAAAATTTCCCACAGCCAACGGATTTCCGTAGTCATGAAGGACTAGTTCCGTTTACGGTATTTCGGAAGAAAACACAGCTAACCAGTACACACCCATCCTACCTCTCGATGCTAGGAATCACCCTAGACATCGTCCAAGAAAAACTTTTGAGACGGGGAGATCACAATCTTGAATAGCATGGGATCAAATTTATATACGCGCGCTCTAAGGGGTGCCCCCCTCTCGGTCCCAACCGGAAACACCCATGCCCCCTGACCGGATGACTGGCCTTAATCCAGGGCCATGGAACCATCATCACGGCCTCTCCTTTTTGGTGTGTACCAGGTAAGCGGTTTACAACTTACTACGCCATATTCCTTGCGGAAAACATGTGGTAGTACAGGGAAGGAAGAATGGAAGGAAATGGAATGATACGGGTTGACACTGAAGTCATATAGTCTGGCCTAAGACTGGCATGCTACAACACTGCCATCTTACCCATCCTCATGCCAACACATGGCCATTCATACTCACATCCATCCACTTATGGATCATCGAACTCACTTACCTCAACAATGCATGGAAATAACGTTCATCGGTATGCTCAACAACATGCCATGAGACTAACTAAATGCAAAACATGCCAAGACACTCATCATATCAAAAGTTCAAACATGCTTGCCTGGTTCGGAGTAGTCGGAGCCTAGCTCGGTGAAGTTTGCGGTCCCGTCACCTCCTTCGGTATCTACGATATAAAGAGAATATACGCGCTATCGTGAATACCGTGAGGTGCACAAAAATTATACCAAATTTTTTTCAAATAAATATGATAAAAAACTAGACAAAAATCTGAAGAGGACAGAAAAAGAATCACTCAAAAATATTATTCTGCTTAAAAGTTATAAAGGTTTTTGTCTAGGGACTCATATGTAATGAAATAGAAAGTTTCCAGGGGCTAGCTTATAAAAACAGAAAACGTTCCAGTTTTGAATACGCCAGCCCAGAGGGGAAAACGTATTTGCCCGAAGGCGTTTTCAGAAAACGATTTGCTTAGAGAGGACAGAGAGGCTGACGGCGGGTCCCGCCCGTCAGGTTTGAATGTTCAAACGAGGCGGCAGGTTTCGCCGGTGCCCGGGAGCCGCGGTGCTCGCCGGCGGCGATCCACGGCGAGGCAAGGGGATCAGAGGGTACCTCCGTGTTCAGTGCACCTTTCCGCGTCGGTTGGTGGTGGTGGTGGTCGCCGGCGAGTACCACGTCGACGGCGAGCCTTGCTCCGGCGGACGGTGGTTCGGGTGATCGAGGGGCTCGTCGGAGAGAGCTGCAGTGATGAAATTGAGGAGGAGGTTAGGCTTCTGGTAGCTAGAGGGAGTAACCGACGGGGTTTGGGCGCCGGAGACGGCCTCACCGGAGCGAATCGAGGTGGAGGCCGAGGCGGATCAGGGCTGCCGGAGTTAGGGGAGAAGACCTCCTTGAGGTCCTCCTAGTGGCCTGGCGGGGCGTTGGTGAGGTGCAGGGGTGGTGCGTGCTCGAGGGTGAGCTCGGGAGCCCTTTTTATAGGCAGTCCGAGGCGGTGGCCATGAACGGGGATCTCCGGTGAAGATTACTGCGGCGCAGAGCTTGGTCGGGGGTGATTAGGGAGTTGGGCGCCATCACGGAGGTCCACCGGTTCCATTTAGGTGCTAATCGGGTTAGGATTTGGTGCGTTGGGCGAGTTCGACAGAACAGGGCGGCGTGGACCTGTCGGCGACAGGGAGCACGTCTCGTGCTTGCCGGGCCACGGTGACGGTGCCACGGGCGTGCGCTGGCATGCATGAGCCATGCGTAGAGCCAGGGAGCAAAGGGCGGCGCGGAATAGCGTTGAGCAGCCGTTCTCCTACTTGTCGGCCGCTACGAGGTTTCGGCCGCCGCAAGACACGCCGGCGCAGGCGGGCCCGGGCGCTGCCGACGCTGGGAAGACGCCAAGCGCGCGTGCGGGGGTGCTCCCGACAGGAGGAAGAGGCGGCGAGGAACGTGCCAAGGGCACTGTGGGCATGTGACTGAACCTTTGTCGAAGATCGACACTGAACTCTGAATTTCTGAATTTTGAACAGCAACAGTGCACGCCAAGTGTTCGACAGAATGAATTTGGCCTCTGGGGATTTTTCCTTGAGCTGATTTTTGGTGGAGTGGCTACTCATTGCTCCAGTAGGCTGCCTGAATTTTGGTGGAATTTTTGGAGAAGTGTAGATATGAATTTCACCAAATTTGGCAAATCTGGTCCAAACTTGCAGAGACTGAATTTCGAAAAATTTGAAAAGAGGAGGAGTGGATCAAGATGGTTCTGGGTTGTGGGTACAAAGGACTATCTAGGAGAGTTGGTTTGAGGTCAAAACTCAAACGCAAAAGGGTACTTGCTTTGAAAATCTCTCAGGCTCCAAATAATTTGCAGAAATGATTTGAGGGGAAAAATAATTAGAATAAAATCCAAAACTTGCTTGGATTAGTTGGGACAGAGAACTTAGGTTGATTACAAGGAGGAGGGGAGGTTTTGGAGGGGTTTTACCATATGGGCAAAATACAAAGTCATGGGTGGTTTCCAAGATATGAAAATCCCAAATTTTCATAGAGTTTCTTTTTAAAAGAAAAAGATTAAACTCCCAAAATAATTTGAGAGGGAACCAACAGAGAAGAAGTTTCAAAAGATCAAACACCATAGTTTGAAGAAAAATAAAATCCTTGCCAAAGAAAAGGAAGTTTTTAAGAGGAAGGATTCCTGGAAAAGAAATTTTAAATGCCCTCTTTTAAAAAAAATCAACAAAGTTTTTGATGAAAACCAAATTAAAATTTTTGGAGTGTCACAACACCTACGCCCTTATGAAAAATCTCGTCCCCGAGATTTCAGCTGATCCTTAAATAAGTATGGATGTTCTGTCCGAAGAAAATCCTCTCTTTCCCAAGTTGCTTCACTTTCGGTGTGATTGCTCCACTGAACTCTGAAAAACTTGATGGTTTTCTGTCGGGTTCTCCTTTCAGACTCCTCTAATATTTTTACTGGGCGTTCCCGATAAGTGAGGTCTGGCTGCACGTCAATGTTCTCATGGGATACTTGCTTCTCTGGTTTGCTTACGCACTTCCTTAATTGAGAGACGTGGAACACGTCGTGGATGTCGGACAAGTCTTCGGGTAAGTCTAGCTCGTAGGCTACAGTGCCTCTTCGTGCCACTATGCAGAATGGTCCAATGAATCTTGGTGCTAACTTTCCTTTAATCTTAAACCATTGCAGTCCCCTCATAGGTGATACTCGTAGGTACACAAATTCACCGGGTTAAAAATTGACCCCACGATGTTTCTGATCGTAATAACTTTTCTGTCGGCTTTGAGCGGTCTTGAGTCGGTCCCTGATTAGCTTGACTTTTTCCTCGGCTTCTTTGAGCATGTCTGGGCCGAAGATACGGCTGTCTCCGGTCTCTGACCAATTTAGCGGGGTACGACACCTCCGTCCGTATAGGGCTTCAAAAGGTGCTATTCGCAGGCTGGCCTGGTAGCTGTTGTTGTATGCGAACTCGGCATATGGCAGACTTACTTCCCAACTGGTTCCATAGGTGAGGACACATGCTCTCAGCATGTCTTCTAAAATTTGGTTTACGCGTTCAGTCTGTCCATCAGTCTGGGGATGGTAGGCTGTACTGAAGGCCAATTGAGTTCCCAGAGCCTATTGTAAATGATCCCAGAATCTCGAGACAAATTGAGTGCCTCTGTCGGATATTATAGTCTTCGGGACTCCATGCAGACAAACTATACGGGAGAGATAAATCCTGGCAAGCTTCTGAGTGTTGTAGGTTGTTTTTACTGGAATGAAATGTGCCACCTTGGTTAACCTATCGGTGATGACCCATATGGCATCATTCCCGTGTCATGACCGAGGTAGTCCGACAATAAAATCCATCCCTATTTCATCCCATTTCCACTCAGGTATTTTGTTTGGTTGCAGTAGTCCGGCTGGTTTTTGATGCTCAACTTTTATGCGTTGACAAGAATCGCAACATGCAACGAATGTGGCTATGTCCCTCTTCATACCGTGCCACCAAAATCTTTCCTGAATATCCTTATACATTTTGGTTCCTCCGGGGTGGATTGAATATGGAGTGGTGTGTGCTTCAGCTAGGATTTGCTGTTTGAGGTCCTCTATGTTTGGCACACAAAGTCTGTCTCCATACCGTAATATTCCATCATCGCCTATGACAAATTCCGAGGCCTTGCCCATACTCACCTTTCTTTTAATTCCTTTAATGCTGGGGTGACCAGGCTGAGCTTCTTTAATTCTCTCCACAAGGTCGGGCTTTATTTCCAAGTTTGATATGGTGCCTTCCGTGATCATTAACAAGTTGAGTTTGGCAAATTCTTGTTGGAATTCAGGTCTCAAGCTTTGCAGACTGTTTTCGTCGGAGCTGGGGTTCCGACTAAGAGCATCGGCCACTACATTTGCTTTCCCTGGATGATAGTGGATACCAACATCATAATCCTTTACCAATTCCAACCAGCGTCGTTGCCGTAAGTTTAGTTCTGGCTGTGTGAAAATATATTTGAGACTTTTATGGTCCGTGTATATTTCACATCGATTCCCAAGTAAGAAATGTCTCCATTCCTTAAGTGCATGAATGACTGCTGCCATTTCTAAGTCATGAGTGGGATAATTTTCCTCATGCTTGCGGAGTTGTCGTGAAGCGTATGCGACAACCTTGCCTTCTTGCATCAACACACATCCGAGACCCTTTCTGGACGCGTCACAATACACTTCAAAGTTCTTGTGTATGTCGGGTACAATTAATACCGGTGCTGTAGTTAATTTCCGTTTTAACTCCTGAAAACTTTTTTCGCAGGCTTCTGTCCATTCAAACTTCTTGTCCTTCTTGAGCAACTGCGTCATCGGCCTGGCTAGGGTGGAGAATCCTTCAATAAATCTGCGGTAATATCCTGCCATTCCCAAGAAACTTCGTACGTCCGTTACGCTGGCTGGTGCCTTCCAGTCAAGTATAGCCCTAACTTTCTCTGGGTCCACTGCGATACCGTCTTGGGTCAGCACGTGGCCTAGAAAGCCTACTTGTCTTAGCCAAAATTCGCATTTGCTGAACTTGGCATACAATTGGTGTTTTCTGAGTTCTCCTAGCACAATCCTGAGATGTTCCGCGTGCTCTTCTGGTGTCTTGGAGTATACTAGAATATCGTCGATGAATACCACAACGAACTTGTCCATAAACTTCATAAATACTTTGTTCATGAGGTGAACAAAATATGCAGGGGCATTAGTTAGTCCAAAAGGCATAACTGTGAACTCATATAGTCCATATCTGGAGGTGAAGGCTGTTTTGGGGATATCTTCTGTTCGTACTTTTAATTGATGATATCCTGACCTTAAGTCAATCTTTGAGAATACCTTGGCCTGAGTGAGCTGATCAAATAAATCATTTATTTGTGGCATCGGGTATTTGTTCTTGACTGTGACCATGTTAAGTGCTCGGTAGTCTATGCACAATCTTAGTGTTCCATCCTTATTTTTGGCAAATAAAATTGGTGATCCCCAAGGTGAGGAGCTGGCTCGAATATATCCCTTGTCCAGTAATTCCTTTATTTGTTTCTTCAACTCAACCAATTCGGATGGTGCCATTCTGTATGGTTTCTTGTATATGGGGGTGGTTCCTGGTGCTAGTTCAATGCTGAATTCTATTTCTCGGTCTGGTGGCATGCCTGGTAGTTCTTCGGGAAATACATCTGGAAATTCACATACCATTGGAACCTTGCTTAACTCAGAAACGTCCACCTTATTCAATCTTGGCTGCCGGGGTAATTTTCTTTCTTTGGCTGATACTCTTATTGTCTTCCCGTGGTGGTGCGTGAGAATTACGGTCCGGTTGAAACAGTCAATAAAACCTTTGTTGGTGGTTAACCAGTCCATCCCTAAGATGACATCCAGTCCTTTATTTTCCAACACAATAAGATTGGTGTAAAATTTCAATCCTTCAAACTCAATAATCACATTCTGACAGTAATTCTGAGTTACTTGCTGAATCCCAGGGGACTTGATGATCATGGATTTTTCCAAGGGAAACATCGAAAAATTATTTTGCAAAGCAAAACTTTTCGAAATGAATGAGTGGGAAGCTCCAGAATCAAACAAAACCGTTGCAGGTATTGTGTTGACAGGAAACGTACCGAGTACGATATCTAGAGCGTTTTGTGCTTCTTCTTTGGTCACGTGGTTTAGATGACCCTTCCTGTGGTTGTTGTTGGGATTGAAATTGTTGCGCTTGGGCGCTGAATTATTTCCACCATTGTTTGGCTTCGGGGTCGAGTTCCTTGGCTTGGGGCATTGTTTGGCGTAGTGCCCTTCTTCTCCACAAGCGTAGCAAGTAACGCCTGGGCGATATGTGAACTCTTTGTCCCTTGCATGGAAATTCTTGGTTGGGCGAGAGATGTTGGTTGTAGGTTTGAGTGTCCCACCTTTCTGAAAATCTGTCCTGCTTCGGTGGTTGCGTGCAAGAGTAGTCTGGTCTCTTTTTCGCTTACGTAAATCCTCCAAGCTACGTCTCTCATTTTCCAGAGTAATGGCTTTGTCCACTAGTGTCTTAAAATCTGGAAAAGTGTGAACAACCAGTTGGCATTTAAGCGCGGGCGCCAGACCGTCAAGGAATTTCTCCATCTTCTTGCTTTCAGTCATACGTTCTTCATTGGCGTAGCGGGACAATAGAGTAAATTGACCGTTGTATTCTGACACTGTCATGTTCCTTTGTTTGAGGTCATCGAACTCTCTCTTCTTGATTTTCATAATACTCTTGGGAATGTGTGCACCACGGAAACCTTCCTTGAAATCATCCCAGGTTATATCATTTTCGTTGGGGTGCATGTGCAGAAAATTCTCCCACCATGATGCAGCTGCTCCTGTGAGATAGTGCGGAGCATATAGTACTTTCTCGAGATCTGAACATTTTGCAATAATTAATTTTCTCTCCATATCTCGAAGCCAATCCTCGGCTTCAAGAGGCTTGTCAGTATGAGAAAATGTTTGGGGATGTGTCTTCTGTAGCTCAGATAACTTGGAATGCTGCTGATACTGTCCATGGTGATTTCCCATGTTGATGACTTGGTTCATCATTTACCGATGTTGTTGCTGACTCTGCTCATAAAGGCGGCACATTTGTGAAAGTGCCGATTCACTGCCCTGTTGGCTTGACTGTCCCTGAGTGAACTTGTTGCTGGGTTGTGTATCATAATTTTCCTCTGGTGGAGTTGGCATGGAGCGAGTCCAAGGACGAGACATTTTTTTACTCTGGGGATATATTTTGTAAAACCCATAAGAAAAGCGAAAAGAGTCGCAAAAACGATTCCATAAATGCATAAAGCTGGCAAATAAAATTAAATAACCAAGCTTACTTAAGAAAAACAAATCGATTTGCGCACGGAGAAGGACTGCTCATTACATATCTTACACGCGAGCGGTAATTATACAATACATCACTCAGGATATGCGTACATAATCCTGACATGTTATTTAGGCTAGTGCACTCCTCCAGATCCTACATGATGCGCAAACAAGCTACTTCTCACAACCTATGTACATACAAACATATCGTACAAAGCGGTACATTGCATGTCGGCTAAGCGTACTCAGGCGGAGATGTTGACGATCTCCTTTGCCCTGCCGAGGGTGAGGCGTAGCGAGGCTGGGGAGTCGACTTCCTCCTCGCTAATAGGCTCCATACATGTAGTGTTGCGCTGAGCAGATGGGGCGGGTGCCAGGGGCGGAACAACACGAACAGGAGTGGGCGCGCAGGGTGGTGCAGTGCACGCTGGAGTGGGCGCAATAACTTGGTTGAACTCTTCGGTGGTAGGTAGGCGACAAGTAGGTGCATAAGATGCTGAGGATGAGACCCAAGTCAGTGGCGGTGCGGTGGGTAGGAGCTCCCTCCTGTTGGCAGCACAGCCATGAACTGAGTCCATGCGGGCAGCCACGAAGTCGTCCACCAGGTTGTCGAAGGCTGCCTCCAGGGACCGGAGATACTCAATGAGCATCTCAAAAGGCTCGTCTCGTTCTCCTCTGGGGCAGGAGAATGCGTAGTGACAGGTGTAAGGCACATGGCATGGAAGATAACGGTAACGACGAGTCTTCATCACGGGGAGGACATCCCTGAGACGAGCTATCGCCTCGCGGGCTGCCATCTGCATAGCATGCTTCTCCGTAGGCATGGCTCTTCCCAAGAACCGGAAGCGGCGTAACTCACCACGCCCTCCCTTGAACTGCACCGCGGCCTGGTGCATGGTCAGACTGTCGTTGACTCGGTGCTGGCAGAGTGTGAAGACCGGGCGCACAGATGGCCCCATCGCGACCTGAACAATGAAGGAAAGAAGCTTGACGAACCCATCGGGCACGTTGGCGAAGGTCTGAGACTCGCAGCTGTTGTCGGCCATCTACAAAAGTAGGTAAAAATTCTGCATGGTCAGATCATAAATTTATGCTGACTGACAGAAAATGACTATAATCAAGAAAATACGAAAAGGCTCAATCATGCTAATAACCAATTAGCGATCGCTCCTAGTGGATTCCTACAGTCAGCCTAGCTCTGATACCAAGCTTGTCACGACCGGTTTTCCAATAAAAATATTTATTGAGAAACCAATCTTTTGAGTCCAGTATGAGAAAAATTCTCCTTACCGGTAGACAAATTCTTGATACAATAAGCCAGTAGCATAAAATATATTACAGGGTTGAACTACGGTTTATCAACCAAATTATTACAAGCACGCCAATAATTATACATAATGGCGGACATGACACAGTGGTGTGGAGGCATACTACTGACTCGAGGATAGGGCGGTGGTGGAAAAACACAGCGGGGAGAGAGATACAAGACTCTAAAACTGTCATCTCATCGAGCGTCGAGGTGAGGCTCAATGAATTTATTTGGTAGCGGAAGCGGATATAATACAGTGACCAAATCCAGGGTCGCACGAGACTGACTGGGACTCCTCTAGGCGTCGGACTCGCTATCAAATTCTTCATCCATGAGATCGCCTTCGTCAGCATCTGGCCAAATCAACAAGCCAGTGAGTACTTTGAAAGTACTCGCAAGACAGTTCGGACGTAAGATATAACAAATGCATGCATGAATGCGTCATGATTAATTCGCCAATGTACATTCAAAAATTAGCACAACAAAGTAAGTAAAAGGGAAATGGCGGTAGTCCGCCTGAAATCCCAACAAAACATAAATGAAAACCGATCGGGTGTCTGAAGCGACACCTCGAAAGGTGAATAAATAAATATAAGGAAATGATGCCACAGTCGGGCGTCTTAGCGACACCACATAAAGGGCTTTAAAAGAAATGCCATAGTCGGACGTCGGGGCGACATCACAGAAAGGGCTTTAAAAGAAATGCCACAGTCGGGCGTCTTAGCGACACCACATAAAGGGCTTTAAAAGACATGCCACAGTCGGACGTCGGGGCGACATCGCAGAAAGGGCTTTTATTGAAAGTAAGCAATAACAATACCACAGTCGGACATCTGAGCGACATCACAGAAAGGGCTTTTAAAAGAAATGCCACAGTCGGGCGTCTTAGCGACACCACATAAAGGGCTTTAAAATAAATGCCACAGTCGGACGTCGGGGCGACATCACAGAAAGGGCTTTTAAAAGAAATGCCACAGTCGGGCGTCTTAGCGACACCACATAAAGGGCTTTAAAAGAAATGCCACAGTCGGGCGTCAGGGCGACATCACAGAAAGGGCTTTTATTCACAAGTAAATAATACTCATAATAAACATTCAATTCATGAAAATAAACGGGTTAGTCCATCCACAGGAATAATCATTTAACCGGACCTAGCACTCATGCGATTCACCGGAGTCTCTGTCATCAAAACTGGCACTTGTCAGGATAAGAAAATACTGAACTTGGACATGGAATAGATGATTCAAGGAAAATATGACTCTGCAGAGTTTGTACAAAATTTCCCACAGCCAACGGATTTCCGTAGTCACGAAGGACTAGTTCCGTTTATGGTATTTCGGAAGAAAACACAGCTAACCAGTACACACCCATCCTACCTCTTGATGCTAGGAATCACCCTAGACATCGTCCAAGAAAAACTTTTGAGACGGGGAGATCACAATCTTGAATAGCATGGGATCAAATTTATATACGCGCGCTCTAAGGGGTGCCCCCCTCTCGGTCCCAACCGGAAACACCCATGCCCCCTGACCGGATGACTGGCCTTAATCCAGGGCCATGGAACCATCATCACGGCCTCTCCTTTTTGGTGTGTACCAGGTAAGCGGTTTACAACTTACTACGCCATATTCCTTGCGGAAAACATGTGGTAGTACAGGGAAGGAAGAATGGAAGGAAATGGAATGATACGGGTTGACACTGAAGTCATATAGTCTGGCCTAAGACTGGCATGCTACAACACTGCCATCTTACCCATCCTCATGCCAACACATGGCCATTCATACTCACATCCATCCACTTATGGATCATCGAACTCACTTACCTCAACAATGCATGGAAATAACGTTCATCGGTATGCTCAACAACATGCCATGAGACTAACTAAATGCAAAACATGCCAAGACACTCATCATATCAAAAGTTCAAACATGCTTGCCTGGTTCAGAGTAGTCGGAGCCTAGCTCGGTGAAGTTTGCGGTCCCGTCACCTCCTTCGGTATCTACGGTATAAAGAGAATATACGCGCTATCGTGAATACCGTGAGGTGCACAAAAATTGTACCAAATTTTTTTCAAATAAATATGATAAAAAACTAGACAAAAATCTGAAGAGGACAGAAAAAGAATCACTCAAAAATATTATTCTGCTTAAAAGTTATAAAGGTTTTTGTCTAGGGACTCATATGTAATGAAATAGAAAGTTTCCAGGGGCTAGCTTATAAAAACAGAAAACGTTCTAGTTTTGAATACGCCAGCCCAGAGGGGAAAACGTATTTGCCCGAAGGCGTTTTCAGAAAACGATTTGCTTAGAGAGGACAGAGAGGCTGACGGCGGGTCCAGCCCGTCAGGTTTGAATGTTCAAACGAGGCGGCAGGTTTCGCCGGTGCCCGGGAGCCACGGTGGTCGCCGGCGGCGATCCACGGCGAGGCAAGGGGATCGGAGGGTACCTCCGTGTTCAGTGCACCTTTCCGCGTCGGTTGGTGGTGGTGGTGGTCGCCGGCGAGTACCACGTCGACGGCGAGCCTTCCTCCGGCGGATGGTGGTTCGGGTGATCGAGGGGCTCGTCGGAGAGAGCTGCAGTGATCAAATTGAGGAGGGGGTTAGGCTTCTGGTAGCTAGAGGGAGTAACCGACGGGGTTTGGGCGCCGGAGATGGCCTCACCGGAGCGAATCGAGGTGGAGGCCGAGGCGGATCAGGGCGGCCGGAGTTAGGGGAGAAGACCTCCTCGAGGTCCTCCTAGTGGCCTGGCGGGGCGTTGGTGAGGTGCGGGGGTGGTGCGTTCTCGAGGGTGAGCTCGGGAGCCCTTTTTATAGGCGGTCCGAGGCGGTGGCCGTGAACGGGGATCTCCGGTGAAGATTACGGCGGCGCAGAGCTTGGTCGGGGGTGATTAGGGAGTTGGGCGCCATCACGGAGGTCCACCGGTTCCATTTAGGTGCTAATCGGGTTAGGATTTGGTGCGTTGGGCGAGTTCGACAGAACGGGGCGGCGCGGACCTGTCGGCGGTAGGGAGCACGTCCCGTGCTTGCCGGGCCACGGTGACGGTGCCACGGGCGTGCACTGGCATGCATGAGCCACGCGTAGAGCCAGGGAGCAAAGGGCGGAGCGGAATAGCGTTGAGCCGCCGTTCTCCTACTTGTCGGCCGCTACGAGGTTTCGGCCGCCGCAAGACACGCCAGCGCAGGCGGGCCTGGGCGCCGCCGACACCGGGAAGACGCCAAGCGCGCGTGCGGGGGTGCTCCCGACAGGAGGAAGAGGCGGCGAGGAACGTGCCAAGGGCACTGTGGGCATGTGACTGAACCTCTGTCGAAGATCGACACTAAACTCTGAATTTCTGAATTTTGAACAGCAACAGTGCACGCCAAGTGTCCGACAGAATGAATTTGGCCTCTGGGGATTTTTCCTTGAGCTGATTTTTGGTGGAGTGGCTACTCATTGCTCCAGTAGGCTGCCTGAATTTTGGTGGAATTTTTGGAGAAGTGTAGATATGAATTTCACCAAATTTGGAAAATCTGGTCCAAACTTCCAGAGACTGAATTTTGAAAAATTTGAAAAGAGGAGGAGTGGATCAAGATGGTTCTGGGTTGTGGGTACAAAGGACTATCTAGGAGAGTTGGTTTGAGGTCAAAACTCAAATGCAAAAGGGTACTTGCTTTGAAAATCTCTCAGGCTCCAAATAATTTGCAGAAATGATTTGAGGGAGAAAATAATTAGAATAAAATCCAAAACTTGCTTGGATTAGTTGGGACAGAGAACTTAGGTTGATTACAAGGAGGAGGGGAGGTTTTGGAGGGGTTTTACCATATGGGCAAAATACAAAGTCATGGGTGGTTTCCAAGATATGAAAATCCCAAATTTTCATAGAGTTTCTTTTTAAAAGAAAAAGAGTAAACTCCCAAAATAATTTGAGAGGGAACCAACAGAGAAGAAGTTTCAAAAGATCAAACACCATAGTTTGAAGAAAAATAAAATCCTTGCCAAAGAAAAGGAAGTTTTTAAGAGGAAGGATTCCTGGAAAAGAAATTTTAAATGCCCTCTTTTAAAAAAAATCAACAAAGTTTTTGATGAAAACCAAATTAAAATTTTTGGAGTGTCACATACCGTCCTTTGGTTAGATGACCACAGATGATATTCTTGGCAGTAGAGTCCAGTTGAACGAACTTCTTGACATCAGCAGCAGTGACACCTTCTCCAGCCTTGGGAACGCCGTTCTTGACGACATACCATAGGTCGACATCAATGGCTTCAAGATGCATGCGCATCTTATTCTTCCAGTAGGAATATTCAGTTCCATTGAAGACGGGGCACGCAGCGGAGATTTTAATTATCCCTGCAGTCGACATAGCTAAAACTCTAGGTGGTTAAATCGAATCACACAGAACAAGGGAGTACCTTGCTCTGATACCAATTGAAAGTGCTAGTGATCGAATAGAGGGGGGTGAATAGGCGATTTTTATGAAAGTCTTCAAAACATGTAAGTTTCAAAGAAAAACGATAGAAATAAACCTATTATCATGCAGCGGAAGGTAGACTACACTAGGCAAACCATAGTCATGTATTCAATGAAGTGAAAGCACAATGACTAATAGCAGCTAGGCAGTAAGGATCAGGTAGGAAGATATTGTGAAGCCAATCAGAACAAGTAATCACTCAGTGAAGTCGAATGGCGATGCTATCGTACAATGACTTCACAAGAACCAACAGTAAGTAAAGGGAAGGGAAGGATGAAACCAGTGACTCGTTGAAGACAATGATTTGTTGGACCAGTTCCAGTTGCTGTGACAACTGTACGTCTGGTTAGGGAGGCTGAGATTCAACTCAGAAGACCTCGTCTTCACCTTATTCCCCTTGAGCTAAGGACACCCAGTCCTCGCCCAATCACTCTGGTAAGTCTTCAAGGTAGACTTCCAAACCTTCACAGACTTCGTTCACCGGCGATCCACAATGACTCTTGGATGCTCAGAACGCGACGCCTAACCGGCTGGAGGATTCACAATCCTCAAGTGTAATAAGTCTTCAGATCACACAGACAAGACGACTTAAGTGATGCCTAACACTCTTTGGCTCTGGGTGGTTAGCGCTTTATCCTCTCAAGGAATTCTCTCTCAAAGGCTTCGAGGTGGGTTGCTCTCAAACGACAAAAGCCGTACTCTAACTCTGAGCAGCCAACCGTTTATGGTTGTAGGGGGTGGGCTATTTATAGCCACTAGGCAACCCGACCTGATTTGTCCGAAATGACCCTGGGTCACTAAGGAACTGACACGTGTTCCAACTGTCAGATTTCAAACACATACGGCAACTTTACTTGGGCTATAAGCAAAGCTGACTTGTCCAACTCTGAACAAGATTCGCTCTCATAGTCTTCACTCGAAGACATAGGATTTTGGTTAAGCATCACTTCAGTCATTCTGACTGGTTCTCTTGGACCCCACTTAACAGTACGGTGGTTCCTATGACTCAACAAAGAAGAAAAATAACTACGAAAGATCTAAGTCTTCGTGCTCCATAGTCTTCATGTGATGTCTTCTCTTGTCATAGTCTTCAATGTGAATGTCTTCACGTACCACCTTTGACTTCAATGTCTTCATACATTTTTAGGGGTCATCTCTGGTAGGAAAACCGAATCAATGAGGGACTTCTACCTGTGTTATCCTGCAATTCTCACAAACACATTAGTCCCTCAAGTAGGTTTGACGTCAATACTCCAAAACCAACTAGGGGTGGCACTAGATGCACTTACATGGTCCATTTTCCATTTTGCTAATTGAGCTAATGGCAAAATGTGGGATGAGAAAAGGGAAGCTTACAACAGCCCTTGCTGAGATATATCCAACTCCATGTTTGCACCCACCTTCTCCAGACTAGCCTTGAGCTCCTCGTAGTTGATTGATCTTCTCGCTACTTTCGGTATCTATTCATCTTCAAAATCTCCTTGAGGCAGCAATGTGATATCCTACTCCAACAAGTCCTCCAAAATCACCTACAGACGCACAAATGACTAGACATGTACGTAACTCTGCAAGTCAAAGAAATCTGTACATCCCATGAAAATCAGGATTCAAGAGGGACAAACACCTGCTTCTGAAATCCCTAGGACCCGAGGAATTCATTAAAATCAAACCAGAGGGCCTCTTCTAACAAGGAAAACAATAATGTTGAGAGAAAGTAGAATGGGAACGGAAGAAGAAGAGGGGAGCTGCACCTTGGAAATCGAGAAGCAAGAGGACCCACGGCGCCGAGCGGACGGGGGTGACGGCTTGGCCTACTCACGGCGTAGGAAACTTCGATGGCCTGGAGCTCTGGCTCGGTCGCGACATACCAGTAGAAATTGCCTTCGTCTCCGCTACTAGCATCGTGGGCGGGACGACCACCGGAGCTAGGGTTGGGCGGCGGAGGGAGGTGCACCGGTGATGGGCGGGGCAGCGACCGGAGTTAGGGCTGGCGGTGGAGGGAGGTGCGACGGCTATGGGTGGCTCGGTGACCGGACCTAGGATTGGGCGGAGGGGGAAGGTTTGGCCGATGGCGATTGTGACGGACGACGTGCTCGTGTGGTGTGGGGATTTTCTGCATTTTTTTCAGGCGGCGATTGTGGAACCGATCCGGAGTGGCAGACGTGATTCTGGTGGCAGAACATTTAATCTTGGCCATTGAATTAGATGGCAGACCATCAAAGCAATACCGACTCTTAGATGTAGTTAAGTGGATTAGATCGAAGGGTGCTGGTTTCCTTGTGTACACTTAGAGGGATATCAGTTTGCTCTTTTAATAGTAGTAGAGATCTTGACCATTGAATTAGATGGCTGACCATCAAAGCAATACTGACTCTTAGATGTAGTTAAGTGGATTAGATCGAAGGGTGCTGGTTTCCTTGTGTACACTTCGTGGTGTGGCTTTAGAAGGATATCAGTTTGCTCTTTTAATAGTAGTAGAGATTTATTGTATGTTGCATATGGGCATGAGCTCTACATGTGTTTTGGGCTATGCCATGCCATCTTTACAGGGGTGTATGCCATGTATTTTGTGATCAATGGGGTGACTAGCACAAGCATGCAAAGTAGCTCTCGTAATATTGCTGATTTCAGAGACTTAGAATTTCACTGTCTTTTCCCTGCTATTATTTTTATGCCATGTGTTCTTGTTGCTACAGAGAGATCCATACTTCTTTTGAGTATGTTCAGTAAGGATGATGTTGACATATGGTTATGCTCTATCCATCCATGCTAATGTTTGCATTTATGGAGTGCCCTAGAATGACTCAATTTTGCTCTACTTTTGCTATAAAATGTTCCTGGCAGATTGTTTACGTGTTAATCAATTTTGCCAAGGTTGTTGTAGTTGATACATGCATGCTATGAGCTTGTTCTTGCTTTGGTTAGCTTCATAAACATGTCTTCTTACTATTTCTATGCCTATCTTGTCATGCTATGCCTTGTGTTGAGTGAATTGAGCTCGCAAAGATGCCTTCATAACTCTGTTTTTGCCATGTCCAGTTTTCTGCTAAGTCTGAATCTATTAACGAAACTTGCTATGTTTACATGGGTGCCACCATATCTTCTGATCCTTTTTGTCTTATGGTCATTAAGGGACTTTTGTCATATGCTTTGAGTAGATTCATGCAATGCCTTTGTTTTCTATGTTATGTCCCTATAGCATGTTGTTATCTCGTTCTAAACATTGCTTCCTGATGTTAATTCCTGACATGTTAGTATTTTCACCAAGTATGTGAAGCTGATATCTTTTGCACTTTTTCCATGCTTGTTTGAACCTGCTCTTTTGTGATTTAGCCATAGCTCAGTGTTCATATTTTCTCAAGCATCTTGAGTAGATCACTGCCATGTACTTTGTTGCTATGTTGGAGTGCAGTAGCTTAGTTTCTTGTTGCATTCTAGATGGCATCGTGCTGTTAATCGCAGAATTGTGCCATTCTTGTTTTGCTTGCCTTTTGCAAACCGTGCATCCGATTCCGGTGATCTTTATATCGATTTCGACAGAAATCAACTCATCTTTCCAGCGGCGCACTTGGTTTGCCAAGTTGAGGCCTGCTTCAATCTTTTCCTTCCAAAGCACGCATATGCATTGCATATCACATCCCGCATATCATGCCATGTTTTTGCATCATGTTGCTTGCGCATTACATCGTGGTTGATTGTGGTTTCTTTTGCTTGTGTTCTTGCTTTGGGTAGAGCCGGGAGACGATTACACGATCGAGCAACCTATTGAGTACGCTTACAAGGATCAAGCTTACGTCAACACGGAGAACTTTGCAGGCAAGATGACCATACCCTCGAAATCACTTCTATCATTACTTGCTAGTTGCTCGCTCTTTTGCTATGCCGCGATACCTACCATTTGCTATATCATGCCTCCCATATTTCCATTTCAAACCTCTAACCCACCTTGTCCTAGCAAACCGTTGTATGGCTATGTTACCGCTTTGCTCAGCCCCTCTTATAACGTTGCTAGTTGCAGGTGATGATGGAGTTTGTTCCTTGTTGGAACATGATTATTGTTGGGATATCATTATTGTATCTTGTTTACTTTAATGCACCAATATACTTGGTAAAGGATGGAAGGCTCAGCCTTATGCCTGGTGTTTTGTTCCACTCTTGCCGCCCTTGTTTCTGTCATACCGGTGTTATGTTCCTTGATTTTGCGTTCCTTACGCAGTTGGGTTATAATGGGAACCCCTTGACAGTTTACCTTGAATAAAAATCCTCCAGCAAGGCCCAACCTTGGTTTTACCATTTTCCACCTAAGCCTTTTTCCCTTGGGTTCCGCGGACTCAAGGGTCATCTTTATTTTAAACCCCCCGGGCCAGTGCGCCTCTAAGTGTTGGTCCGAAACGAGTAGACTGTGGGGCCACCTCGGGGAAACTTGAGGTTTGGTTTTACTCGCAGGATGTCTCATCCGGTGTGCCCTGAGAACGAGATACATGCGACTCCTATCGGGATTTGTCGGCACATCGGGCGGCTTTGCTGGTCTTGTTTTACCATTGTCGAAATGTCTTGCAACCGGGATTCTGAGTATGATCGGGTCTTCCTGGGAGAAGGAATATCCTTCGTTGACCGTGAGAGCTTGTGATGGGCTAAGTTGGGACACCCCTGCAGGGTTTTGAACTTTCAAAAGCCGTGCCCGCGGTTATGGGCAGATGGGAATTTGTTAATATCCGGTTGTAAAAAACCTGACACTTAATTTAAAATGAATCAACCACGTGTGTAGCCGTGATGGTCTCTTTTCGGCGGAGTCCGGGAAGAGAACACGGTCTCGTGTTATGCTTGAACGTAAGTAGTTTTAGGATCACTTCTTAATCATTATAGCTTCTTGACCGTGCTTTGCTTCTCTTCTCGCTCTCATTTGCATAAGTTAGCCACATATATGCTAGTGCTTGCTGCAGCTCCACCTCACTCGCTTTTCCTACCCATAAGCTTAAATAGACTTGATCGCAAGGGTGTGAGATTGCTGAGTCCCCGTGACTCACAAATTACTTCCAAAACCAGATGCGGGTGCCGACGATGCCAGTGCAGGGGACGCGACCGAACTCAAGTGGGAGTTCGACGAGGATTCTGGACGTTACTATGTTTCCTTTCCGGACGATCAGTAGTGGAGCCCAGTTGGGGCGATCGGGGATCTATGCATTTGGGGTTGTCTTTATTTTGGTTCCGTAGTCGGACCTTGATTGTATTCTGGATGATGTAATGCTATATTTATGTTTTGTGTGAAGTGGCGATTGTAAGCCAACTCTTTATCCATTACACCTCTTGTGACATGCCTACTATGCGGTTATGCCTCTAAGTCGTGCTCCGACACGTGGGAGATATAGCCGCATCGTGGGTGTTACACTATTGAAGACTGGTTCGGGGCTACTGAGGGAGTCCTGGACTAAGGGGTCCTTGGGCGTCCGGCCTATTATCTATGGGCCGGACTGATGGGCCGTGAAGACGTGAAGACCGAAGACTATACCCGTGTCCAGATGGGACTCTTCTTGGCATGGAAGGCAAGCTTGGCGAACAACTATGAAGATTCCATCTTATGTAACCGACTCTATGTAACCCTGGATCCTCCCGGTGTCTATATAAACTAAAGGACTTAGTCCGGATAGGGGATACTCAATATCGTAGGCATACAGGCTAGTATTCTAGGGTTTAGCTATTACGATCTCGTGGTAGATCAAGTCTTGTAATACTCATATTCATCAAGATCAATCAAGCACGAAGTAGGGTATTACCTCCATAGAGAGGGCCCGAACCTGGGTAAACATCATGTCACTTGTCTCCTGTTACCATCAACCTTGGACGCACAGTTCAGGACCCCCTACCCGAGATCCGCCGGTTTTGACACCGACAGGGGCCACGCACCACCCTTGTGACGCGAAAGCGAGGGAGTCCCCTGCCATCGCCGTCAGCCCTCGGGCGTAGCCCGGCGGTGACGGAGGGACGGGAGGCGGGAGTGCTCGCCACCGTCCTCTACTTCGTCTATGTCCGCATCACCTTCTTCATTACCATGTCCACCACCACCGAAGTCGAATTATTTGCTGACGAGAAGGCCGTTGCTGCCTAGAAGGCCGTCATGGAGACCGCTGCCGCCGCGGCTTCTGGCAGGCTCACTAGAGTAACACGTTTATCCTGCTCAAGTTTATTTTCGTGTGGGTTCAGTACTAGCTATTTATATAAATGTTTCTATTGTCTGCCTAGCTAGTACAAGATTATCTGGTTAGAAATCAGTATGTGCTTAGTGTTGTCAGCGCTATGCTCATGATTTATACATGGATTACTTTAACAAAAAATACGCGCATATACTCAACATGTACAAGACATGAGTGAGGATCAAGATATTCTGGCTCCTTGTGGGTCAGGGTCTGGATCAAGATACGTTAATCACAATGACGATGTACAAGTGAGTCAGGATCAAGATATAGTGATGTATACTTTCCAAAAAAATTATGCGTCAAATATTTTGGCAAAATGACACTAGGTAATGTTACACGCATGCATGTTGATGCATTGCATATCATATGCATGGGTGGTTGACCAATCGAATAAGGATGTTGCATGCTCAAACAAGTACTGCAAAGATAATACAATCGTGCATTTTAATTTAAAGGAACATCATCAAGGAGGCTATGGTGCTAAACCTGCAACTTTAGGTAGCAACGACCACCAGATTAGTGGACATGCAAGTGGGACAAGTTTTCAACATGGACAAGCATGTCTCTCCCTCGCAAAAAATAAAAAATAAAAGCATGTATCTGCACGAGATTGGATAGGGCACGCCAGAAGAGACGTACGACCAATCAAATTGATAAATACTAGGAGTAGGAAAAGGTGTCAAGATATAGAAGGCAAGTTTTGCAAACCAAGGAGAAAGTTTTGTTTGGTCAATTTATTAGGCATGTTTGAGTCAACTAGCTATATATACTAGTATCAAACACAATATGGCCGAATGCAAGGGCACCCTCTCACTATGTTCACATTGGCAGAGGCGCATTGTGCGGTGCAGCGAATGGCGAGAGAGGTAAATTGTGTGAGCAGTGAACCCTTGCCTCTGTGTGTGTGTGTGTGTGTGTGTGTGTGAGAGAGAGAGAGAGAGAGAGAATTCGTGTGTTTTGTCCTTCCTGATTGTTCATCCCCTCGTGTTCTCCCCATGCATGCAACCTCGTCTCTTTCCGCATGCCAACACAGCCGATCTCAGCATTGGTAGATCTGGTGGGCGTCATGATGAGAAGAACAAGCCTGTGAGGCGGCAACCATGGGGGAATCGACCAGATCCGCCGTGTGCCCGTCTGGAGGACGGGAACACGGTGACGAGGGCTGGTTCGGTGCGCACCTCCGCCAGCGAGCCTTGCATCGCCGGCCACCATCCCCTCCTCTCACACGCCGCCACTTCAAGATATATCGGTGCGGCCCTCCTCACCGTCAAGTAGCATGTCAGGTTCTTCCGTAGAAACCACCTCCCCGCGCTCCCTCTTTCTAGCCCATGCCGCCTCTCCGACTCCTTCCTCCTTCCTCGCTGCTGCTCCCTCTCTTCACCTGCAGCTCTGGCTTCTCACCATATTCACCGCCCCTCCCCCCTCTTGTGTCGATCTTGGCCATACCCATCGCCGGGAAGAGCGAGGGCTCTTGCTCCTGCAACTGCTCAACCCGGAGAAGCTCGCCTTCGTAATCTCCAGACCGTCTTCCTCGCATCATCCATGCTATTCTTGTATAGCCAAAAATTGCTCTAACCCAACGATCCCCTCCCCCATGCTATTTTTTGAAATCGTATTGGCTGATGATGTTCATATTAAGAGAGGAGCCACACCATATGTGCTCAATCAATCAAAAGAAATATTCATCCTTTCCATAAATCAGTTCCACATGTGTAGGTGGTATTTAGGCCAAGGTTTTCATGTTTTCCAATCACTCTGCTTTAACTTGTGAAGAACTAATAATTGTATCAGGTGACGCATGTTGATCCTTCACTGAAGAACCGTGCTTTGGAACGCAAAAATAAGGAAATGTATAAAGAGTCCGGTTCACATAAACCTACCCAAGCCTGCTTATTTTTCATATATTGGTAACTGGTCTTCCCAAGTTTTTACTCTAAGTGTTCCAAAATTTTCTTTGAAGGTGCCACAAGTAAGTACAACGATGATGGCTAGATACATGATTCACTGCAATCAATTCAGAAAATACGGGATGAAATTGTATGTTATATGTCTTTTTCTTATTCCAGGAAAAAATCATGCTTGCTTCCTATAACTTTCTTCTGGTTGAGAATCTGATGTGAACTCTCCTATTCTCTCTTCATTTCAGCTTTGCAAGGAAAGCATACTTCAAGAACGAAGTTCTCAGTGTGATATGGACATTCAGACACTCTTGAGTGGTATTCTACCCATGTCACATTTTAAACATGGTTACTTTTACAATCACGTTGTAGAACTGTTATAGTTTTGCGGTCAACACTATCGACAAGTTTTCCTCTGGGCAATATGTTTTCAAAAGTTCTACGCTAAACTATGGTGTATCACACTTTTCATTGTGGACAAATCGTCCACTACACTTTGTGATGTACAAATCGCATGTCGGAACTGTGGCCAATTTTGGCAAGATGTTTTTTGGGGATTTTTTTTAATGTTTTGGAAATAAGTTGCTTCTATATTAGTTCCGTGTTTCTTGTACTCATCATGTTTTAAAACTTATGCAGAAGGAAAGAGGACACCTAAAGCTCTATCAATAATAAGAAAATACAAGGAAACTTGCTCAGATATGACAGAAGTTACCACACTGGTACAACGACGTCCTAAATAAACGGTTTAAAACCCCTTTCCGCGACGGCATTTGGAACCGTCGCCAAGTGAGTGTGGGCGATAGGGGGGTCCTTCCCACACGACCTAGAAATCGTCGGGGATAGGCCCTTGTGGGACCCAGGCTGGGGCCGTGTGTGATCGGGCGAGGCATGGAAACCCAATCATTTTCGTAGGTATGTACTTCCCACACGGTGAATCCCAGAAATCATTTCCGTAGGTATGTACATCCCACATGGTGAATCCCAGAAATCATTTCTGTAGGTATGCACATCCCACACAGTGAATCCCATAAATCATTTACATAGGTATGTACATACCACACAGTGAATCCCAGAAATCAATTCCGTAGGTATGTACATCCCACACGGTGAATCCCAGAAATCATTTCCGTAGGTATGTACATCCCCATGATGAATCCCAGAAAATCATTTCCGTAGGTATGTACATCCCACATAGTTCTTTGTGTGGAAACGTTTGTGCAAGGTGGCCTAACACAAACAGTTCGCTGCCGGAAGCCGTGTGTGATTGTTAGTTGATCGAACACGCCTACTTTCTAGAAACCGTGCAGGTTGTTTGAGTTCATCGCCCACAGTGTTGTCTGAGTAACCGTTTGCAATAGAAAACCCCAATAAGTAGGATAATTAGACTATTACTGATAATCCATGTACTAATCAAACAGATATTTCTTATAAAACACACCAGATATTTGCTACCTCTTGAGCACTGCGTTGGTTTTCCCTTGAAGAGGAAAGGGTGATGCAGCTAAGTAGTGTAAGTATTTCAATCAGTTTTTGAGAACCAAGGTATCAATCCAGTAGAAGGCCACACGCAAGTCCCTCGTACCTACACAAACAAATAAGAACCTTGCAACCAACGCGATAAAGGGGTTGTCAATCCCTTCACGGTCACTTACGAGAGTGAGATCTGATAGATATGATAAGGTAATATTTTTGGTATTTTTATGATAAAGATTAAAAGTAAAGATTGCAAAATAAACGGTGCAAGGATAACGGGAGATTAATATAATGGAGAATAGACACGGGGGCCATAGGTTTCACTAGTGGATTCTCTCAAGATAGCATAAGTATTACGGTGAGTGAACAAATTACTTTCGAGCAATTGATAGAAAAGTGAATAATTATGAGAATATCTAGGCATGATCATGTATATAGGCATCACGTCCATGACAAGTAGACCGACTATTACTCCACACATCGACCGCTATCCAGCATGCATCTAGAGTATTAAGTTCATAAGAATAGAGTAATACATTAGGTAAGATGACATGATGTAGAGGGATAAACTAAAGCAATATGATATAAACCCAATCTTTTTATCCTCGATGGCAACAATACAATACATGTCATTTCCCTTTCTGTCACTGGGATCGAGCACCGCAAGATTGAACCCAAAGCTAAGCACTTCTCCCATTGCAAGAAAGATCAATCTAGTAGGCCAAACCAAACTAATAATTCGAAGAGAGTTGCAAAGATCACCAATCATACATAAAAGAACTCAGAGAAGATTCAAATATTGTTCATAGATAAACTTGATCATAAACCCACAATTCATCGGATCTCGACAAACACACCACAAAAAGAGTTAAATCAAATAGATCTCCAAGAAGATCGAGGAGAACATTGTATTGAGATCCAAAGAGAGAGAAGAAGCCATCTAGCTAATAACTATGGACCCAAAGGTCTAAAGTAAACTACTCACACATCATCGGAGGGGCCATGGAGTTGATGTAGAGGCCCTTCGTTATCAATGACCCCTCCGGCGGAGCTCCGGAAAAGGACCCAAGATGGGATCTCTTGGGTACATAAGGTTGCAGCGGTGGAAATAGGGTTTCATGGTGCTCCTGGATGTTTTCAGGGTATATGAGCCACGAGGGGCCCACGAGGGGGGAGGGTGCGCCCCCTGCCTCGTGGCCGCCTCATTGGTTGCTTGACGTCCACTCCAAGTCCTCTAGATCACGTTTGTTCCAAAAATCACGGTCCCGAAGGTTTCATTCCGTTTGGACTTCGTTTGATATTCCTTTTCTGCAAAACACTGAAATAGGCAAAAAGAGCAATTTGCACTGGGCCTTGGGTTAATAGGTTAGTCCCAAAAATAATATAAAAGTGTAAAATAAAGCCCATTAAACATCCAAAACAGAATATATAATAGCATGGAACAATCAAAAATTATAGATACAAGACGTATCAATATTTCATATCCGTATAAAAGCAACCGTGATTTCATAATCGAATTAGATCAGATAGCTTCGGCACTCAATTACGCCATTACAAAACAGCAGCAAGTTTCACATGCAGCATCAAAAACATTTGGAAAGTAGCATCATACACGGTAAATAGACTGATGAATCTCATCTTCGAAACTACAGAAGCGGAAGGCAAATATTGAGCCTTTAGTGATGTTGAATGTCCTTGCAACTTTAGTCCAGTGGCTATGGATAATTTCCCGCCCAACCTTTGTACTCTTTAGAAAGACTTCAATATTGTGTCATGGGTGTTGAATGAATACCTTCCTCGCCTCTTGACCATGCAGGTGGTTTGAGAGGTAATCATCGGTGAACTGCTTTATAAAGTACTGAAAACAAAGCTATGCATAAATCACTATTGTAAATTTGAAATGGGCAAGGGGTAAAAACAAGGTAAAAGAATTGGTACCATCCTATAGTTGACTGATGTCTTTTTCATTGTGCAAACAAAGATCTTGTTGTTATTCGTTGTAAGCTCCTTCATCCTAACAATCTTTCTGAGTTTCTTGACTTGACTGATATTCATGAACATCTCATTTCCCCATATGCAAAATGGGTCGAACAGTGGGTCTAAGCCTCTGACAGCAGGACCTACATGTGCAAGACCAAATTGTAAGAAACCTAAATATTAGAATGATTCCTGCAACTCCACAATAATGTGCTATTAGCCAAAGGACCCTGCTTGAAAAAACCTCGATGGTAAACCCCAGTGTCTCCCATTGTTTCCCTGCAACACACATAAGGAAGATCTTGATCAGGTTAACTGAGAGTTTCCATACTATCAGTAGAATATGTATTGAGTACAGCCAAATTCGATTGGTGTCACGTGCATAACAATACAAAATTGTACCCACAGCAAATGAAAATCAAATTGCAGAACTGAACCAAACAGTTAAATGGACAGCATACCAAATGAACCAAAATAGTTAACAGAGCATGACATTGCAGAGTAGAAACATGTATGAGAAGATAAGACAGTTAACAAAACAAAGAATGCTTGAGAACAGTAGTACGAAATGTAGCAATTGTTGGACCAAAGTGTTAACTGAACATTACATTTCAGAGGACCAAATTTGTTGACTGAACATTAGATTGCATATTAACATTACAGAGGACAAATCACTAGAAGGCACTGGCAATGGCCGCGAGAAAACATCACGAACTATATTTTAAAGTAGACAACTGCGCGGCGGTGTCGACGGTGGCCTCGAAGACGAGGTGCTCCTCAAAGATATGGTGGTCGACACGCATGTTAGCCATAGCGACGTCGTTCACGCGTGCGGCCGCATGCTACTCAGCTCCATGTTATACTGCGTGTAAAATGGTTGTGAGCGGCGCTTAATTGGAGGAGGAGGGCAGTGATTTCAGTGGAAGGTGTCGCTCCGTCAGTCGGGGCATGTGGGACGGGAAAGGAGGAGGATGGTGTGGGTGGGGTGTGGATTACCTGATAATATCGACGAGGCTGCGCAGCAAGAAGAAGGGTCGACTGCGAGGAGGCTGCGCAGCAAGAAGAAGGGTCGCCGACGAGGAGGTGACGCTGCAAGAAGAAGGGTCGCCGGCGAGGAGGCGGTGCTGCAAGAAGAAGGGTAGCCGGTGAGGAGGCGGCGCTGCAAGAAGAAGGGTCGCCGGCGAGGAGGCTGAGCTTCCGGTAAGCAGCAGTGAAGGTTTGAACTTGGAAAGCAAGGAGGAACAATGGAAATGTGGCTTTTGGTATGAGGGAGGTGGCGGGGAGATAGATATTTCCGCGGTGGCAAAAAAAGTTCGCTCGGTGCCGCGAGAAATTGGCGCGCAAGTGTGGTTCAAGCGGGGGCAGTGGACTGTAGACGACGAAGCTTGCTGCATACACCAGACAAGACGGTGCGCCAAGATATTTTATATCACATCCCACACGATTCTTTCTAGTAAACTGTTTGTGGTATACCTGATTTTGTCATTATGTTTTGAAAGACAAAATGGTGTTATAGAGGGAAAGGATGGTGTTTGAATTGCTAGAACATTTACGTACAGTGAAGATGCAACTAGTACATGAGTGTTGTGTTTAAATTTGGAATTATTCCGGGTTCGTTTGGCATTTTTATGCATTAATTGAGTTTCTGGGCATTTAATGTGCATAATTCAAATTTGAACTACAAGCACATACTCCAATGCAACAAAGTTTGCTAAAAAAATCACATGTGTGTCTTTGGGTGAATTTATAGATCCCATGCAAGAAATGGGAATAAAATTCAAACATCTGGGTGTCGTGGCTCGGCCGGAATGATTGAGAAACTTGATTTTTTAATTCCTGTAAATCCAAAACATGGCAGAAAATCATGAAATTTGGCATGGTGTGATGACATGGCACCAACATGCTGCAGTACATTTTTTGGCCGAATTGGGACAAGCTTTGGTCTAAGCTTCTTGCAAACCGGAGCTTCCCTCAAGAAGGCTCCTGGTTCCGAGAGGGGACGTGTCACCTCCGTGTGCGAAATGACATACGTACACTGCCTTCTTCTGCCTTAATTTTTTTACACAGACATATTATACCAAATAGAAGTATCATGCTCAATTTTGGAATTGTTCCGTCTTTTTTTGGCCTTTTTTATACATTAATTGAGTTTCTAGGCATTTAATGTGCATAATTCAAATTTGAACTACAAGCATAGGCTCCAGTGCACCAAAGTTGTTTGAAAAATCACATGTGTGTCCTTGGGTGAATTTCTAGGTCCCATGCAAGAGATGGGAGCAAAATTCAAACATCTGGCGTCGTGGCTCGGCCGGAAAGATTGAGAAACTTGGTTTTTTAATTCCTGTAATTCCAAAACACGCCTGAAAATCATGAAACTTGGCATGGTGTCATGACATGGCACCAACATGCTGCGGTAATTTTTTAGGCCGAATTAGGACAAGCTTTGGTGTAGGCTTCTTGCAAACCGGAGCTTCCCTCAAGAAGGCTCGCGGTTCCGAGAGGGAACGTGTCACCTCCGTGTGTGAAACGACATACGTACACTGCCTTCTCCCGCCTGAATTTTTTACACAGCTAGATTAGACCAAATAGAAGTGCCATGCCAAATTTTGGAATTATTCCGGGCTCGTTTCACCTTTTTATACATTAATTGACTTTCTAGGCATTTAATGTGCATAATTCAAATTTGAACTGCAAGCACAGGCTCCAGTGCACAAAAGTTGTTAGAAATCACATGTGTGTCCTTGGGTGAATTTCTAGGTCCCATGCTAGAGATGGGAGTGAAATTTAAACATCTGGGCGTCGTGGCTCGGCCGGAAAGATTGAGAAACTTGGTTTTTTAATTCCTGTAATTTCAAAAAACGCCTGAAAATCATGAAACTTGGCTTGGTCTCATGACATGGCACCAACATGCTACGATAATTTTTTTGGCCGAATTGGGACAAGCTTTGGTGTAGGCTTGTTGCAAACCGGAGCTTCCCTCAAGAAGGCTCGTGGTTCCGAAAGGGAATGTGTCACCTCCATGTGCGAAACGACATACGTACACTGCCTTCTCCCGCCTTAATTTTTTTACACAACCAGATTAGACCAAATAGAAGTACCGTGCTAAATTTTGGAATTATTTCGGGCTCTTTTTGCCTTTTTTATACATTAATTGATTTTCTAGGCATTTAATGTGCAAAATTCAAATTTGAACTGCAAGCATAGGCTCCAGTGCACCAAAGTTGTTTGAAAAATCACAACTGTGTCCTTGGGTGAATTTCTAGGTCCCATGCAAGAGATGGGAGTGCAATTAAAACATCTGGGCATCATGGCTCGACCAGAAAGATTGAGAAACTTGGTTTATTAATTCCGGTAATTCTGAAACATGCCTGAAAATCATGAAACTTGGCATGGTGTCATGACATGGCACCAACATAATGCAATTTTTTTGGTCGAATTGGGACAAGCTTTGGTGTAGGCTTCTTGACAACCGGAGCTTTCCTCAAGAAGGCTCATGGTTCCAAGAGGAAACGTGTCACCTACGTGTGCAAAACGACATACGTACACTTCCTTCTCCCGCCTTAATTTTTTTACACAGCCAAATTAGACCAAATAGAAGTACCATGCTAAATGTTGGAATTATTCCGGGCTCGTTTCACCTTTTTTATACATTAATTGAGTTTCTGGGCATTTAATGTGCATAATTCAAATTTGAACTGCAAGCATAGGCTCTAGTGCACAAAAGTGGTTTGAGAAATCACATGTGTGTCCATGGGTGAATTTCTAGGTCTCATGCAAGAGATGGGAGTGAAATTCAAACATCTGGGCGTCGTGGCTCGGCCGGAAAGATTGAGAAACTTGGTTTTTTAATTCCTGTAAATTCAAAAAACGCCTGAAAATCATGAAACTTGGCATGGTCTCATGACACGACACCAACATGGTACGATATTTTTTTGGCTGAATTGGGACAAGCTTTGGAGTAGGCTTGTTGCAAACCGGAGCTTCCCTCAAGAAGGCTCGTGGTTCCGAAAGGGAATGTGTCACCTCCATGTGTGAAACGACATACGTACACTGCCTTCTTCCGCCTTAATTTTTTTATACAACCAGATTAGACCAAATAGAAGTACCATTCTAAATTTTGGAATTATTTCGGGCTCGTTTTGCCTTTTTTATACATTAAATGAGTTTCTGGGCATTTAATGTGCATAATTCAAATTTGAACTGCAAGCATAGGCTCCAGTGCACCAAAGTTGTTTGAAAACTCACAAGTGTGTCCATGGGTTAATTTCTAGGTTCCATGCAAGAGATGAGAGTGAAATTCAAACATCCGGGCGTCGTGGCTCAGCCAGAAAGATTGAGATATTTCATTTTTTAATTCCTGTAATTCCAAAACATGCCTGAAAATCATGAACTTGGCATGGTGTCATGACATGGCACCAACATACTGCGATAATTTTTTTGGACGAATTGGGACAAGCTTTGGTGTAGGCTTCTTGCAAACCGGAGCTTCCCTCAAGAAGGCTCGTGGTTCCGAGAGGGAACGTGACACCTCCGTGTGTGAAATGACATACGTACACTGCCACTGGTACATACGTCCGAGAGGCTGTGGAGATGATGGCCAATCGATCACTAAGAGGAAGAAATTGAGGGAGGCACTCCTCCGACAATGCAAGGTAAGAAACATCAAGCTGAACATATGTATTACAATTTTAAATGCCACTGGTACCCTTGACACTTGTCAATGCAGGAGCTTGAAGAGATCTGTCGTGGGGCCCATTGGATACTCCCAAGATACACAGTATTACATTCAGTATCAGATGGTATGTACAAATGTTTACTTTTATCTCTTAGATATTCTAGATAGGAAAGTATTAGGTCCTTGGACATGTAGGCATGACAATTAGGAATATCATATGAATGGGTCATGTGCCACGTACTTCCTGATTCTCATTTATCGAATTTAATCCCTATAGGTATTGATTCGTTTTGTGCATTGAGATGATACACTACAAGAAATAGGTCAACTTGCGACCATCACTATTGGTCGCTGAAAGGTCATTGTTTTTCATTTGCAATCTTTTTGTGACCAAAAACAGATGGTTAAAAGCTGACGGTCGTAAAATGAAATTAACGACCTTCTCTGTGAGAAGGTCGTGGAAGGCAACGACCAAAACAAAAGGTCATTGATTCTATGACCTTCTGTTTTGGTCGCTAGCTGTCTACCTAGGCTACTTCGGATCCGACGTGGCAAGCTGACATGACAAAATTGTGACCAATTGAAAAGGTTGTTGATAAGATTCAGCCTGGTCCAATTTTGTCTTTTATATGGGTCGAGCCCACTAATTCCAACAAATTTATGTTTTTTATGGTCAACTAAATGGGCCAAGCCCAATTTTACAGGCCTTTTCTTTTTTGGGCTCTTTATTTTTTCTTGTAAATTTCTTTTTTGTTGGCCTTTTCATTTTGTTTTCTGCTGGCCTTTTCATTTTTTATAACTTTTTGGCAGAATTATTATTTTCGCTATTTAAAATAAAATAAAAAATTCCACATCAACATCATTAGTTGGTTGTGGCCTTTTCAGGCGCAGTCTAACTTTAAGCATAGAAATTTGGAAAACAGATATTTAACTCATATATATTGTTGAGAAATTTTCATAATTTTGCTGTCAAAGCAGCATGTACACACAAATACAATTTTGCTGTCAAACAGCATTTCAAACGTACATCTCATGACATCGTACATAAAGAACAACGCCAAAAAGTTTACAATATGCCATATGGCTCAAATCACACAACACATGACATCCAGGTTCAAATGATCCGAGCAACGAAAAAACTTCACCAGTACAGCATACTATCTGCACATTTAAAGAGAACAAACTATATGTCAAAAGAGAACTAAGCAAAAAATAGCCACTAAAAGAAAGCAGATAGTATACTCAGTAATTAATATAGATTTGCTCACTGGATACACACACACAATTTGCATATACTTTTGGAAGGAAGTGCAGATTCAAGTAAACTGCAGAGTTATATCAAGACTATGATACCTGATGGTAAATAACAACATGAAACAACAGCAGGAAAACCCAGATAGAAACTAATAAACCTAGATAGAAAGTTACAAACTTGAACCCCTGATACAGACCAGTAATCAACCCAAACAATCAGTACATTCTAACATGTTAAGTGGCTACCATTCCAATAATATTTGTACCATGCCATAGGGAAAAAAATCAGTGACCTCACTGCTACAAATTAAACTGATGCTCTTCTACTACTAAACCATTCAAGCTCATAGTCAGGATCAACAATACTAATAACCTGTAGGTACAATGGTACAGCAGCAAGCAAATAGTGCAATAATACCACCACAACGCCTGAAGAAAAACACTATCCTACTGCCACTCTCATCCATTCAACTGACAACATCTATTTCTTGGAGGGAGGGGAGGGAATAGATAGGCTAGTACCAGTTAATGATGGCGTCAACAATGATATGGATGAGGTTGGCGTCGGTGAGCAAGGATCCACCTCCCGTCGGTTCCATCCATGTTCCGGTGAGGCATTTTCCTCATAACCAGGTTATATCACCACCAAAATAGAATAGAGTCAGCGAACAGTAAGAACCTCCTCACGATCGACCAGAACAAGAACATTATAAATCTGGTCAAATGCATGACTTTTGTTCACCTCACATACACAATCAGGTACACAAGGATGAGAATAAGTGGGTGTTGTTTTTTAGACTGCACAGTCAACAACAAGAGCAGATGTATTATTTAGGTACATAAGCATGTGTAACAAGCACTAAAAGTTTGATCTATTTGGAGCAAGCCAGCATCGATCGAGTTCTCACAATATAATTGAGATGCATATATCACATTCCGTTGGTTACGTTACTCTTCACATGCTAGATGGCGAGAGCATGAATATGCACTACTCAGCTATTCCATACAGATGAATTAACTTGTACTTTCATGATATAGTTCACTACTCAGCCATTCAAACACATGCATCAATACTTCTTATAAATAAATAAAACTAATCCTAGTCGCCAGCTAATTGTATAAACGCACACAAAATAAACCTTTACCTCTTGACTCTAGAGATTATCAAACTTCTACTCGGCAGTGGTCGTTCTATCCACCTCTGCACGCATCCACTCCTCCAGCTCTAAGCAACTTCCAAGACACAGTAGCCGCTCGAACATGCACACAAGCAAACACAACAAACAAATTAATCAAGATTTTGAGATTTTGCATAAGCCAGAGTCAAGCACGAGCTATTCAAGGACAAACTGTGTGAAGAGCTTGATGATTATATTTGACATAAGCAGTTACACGAGAGAGTCAGTGACATGTACAAATTTTAGCTTTTTCTACCTAAGTACAAATAGCAAAATGGAACATAGGAAGGTTGATTATATTTGACAGAGCTAACCGAACAAAAAAGAGAACATAGCACCACGACTTGTTGAGGACAGAAATAATAATGTTTGATTCAGAAATTAGCAATATGAGGCTCAGTAAGGTCCTATCTTAGAGCCTGTTTGGACTCTCTCCCCGCTCCAACTCCGCTCTGGAGCAGAGCAGCATCCAGTTTAAATTTTTGTAGTCGCCCAAGGGCCGCTCCATGCTGAAGGAGCGGAGGCTTGCCAGACAGGGCCTTAGTGCTATGGGGATTAAGAGCATGCACACAAAAAGTTAATTGGCAAACAAAACTTATTGGTCAGTTCTCAACACAGAGCAAACTAGCAAATGATGTTTATTGCAATAATTAACAGGGCAGTAGCTCAACCTAAAGAAAGGCAGCAGAACTTATATGAAAGAAATCGAGTTGTAAGTGTATAAAGAGCGATCGATGATTCATTCGGGAGACATGGTAGTTTCTTCTAACATATTGTACTATCAATTAAACTCTCACAAGAAAGATGCCCCGGTAAGTAAGCTAAATGGGTGACAAACTTAATAGTGAAACAAGTTGATAGTTGTACACTATAGTGTTTACGCACAGTCGAACTAAATGAATTTCAGATTATGTAGCATGCATTGCATAGTGAGTAGGTGTTAGGCAATCCGATCTGGTTATAGCCTGCCATATTTAGTGCTCCTATATTTGCATATAAATCGGGCCATTATGGTTAGGATTGTATTGATTTGTTTCCTTGATTATCTTGTAACCTGTCTATATATATGAGATAACACGGAACCCACATGTGTGGTCAATTACTCTTGCCTTATGTTTCCATCATGGTATCAGCCAAACGATTCTCTTCCATCCCCATCCACTTCCGCCGCCGCCCTAGGCTGCCGCGCCGCCCCTCCTCACCACCTCCAGCCGCCGCCGTCATGCCAGACGCCGGCCCTCTCCATCCCCACGCCGCTCTATGGGCGCAAGCCAACTCCATCCAGAACATCAAGAGCCTCATCCCAGTCACCCTCGACCTCAAGGCGTCCAACTTCTCCAAGTGGCGCCACTTCCTCACCATTGCCGTCAACCAGTTCGCCCTCGCCGATCATCTTGAACCGGCACCCCCTCCCGCTGACGCAGAGTGGCTGCGGATGGACTCCACCGTCCTTCGGTGGCTGTACGGCTCCATCAACCCCGACATCGCCGACATGGTCATGGCAGCCGGTACCACGGCTGCCGCTGTCTTCGCCGGCATCATCTCCCTCTTCCGCGACAATCAACAGGCGCGTGCGGGCTACCTCGGCCAGAAGTTCCGCAACATCGTCCAAGGCGACAAGACCGTCACCGCCTACTGCCTCGAGCAAAAAACGGTCGCCGATGCTCTCGCCGACGTCAATGCCCCGGTCTCTGATGACGCTCTGGTGTGGAACACCATCAAGGGCCTCAACGACCACTACAAGGACATCGGCAACCTCGCGCCTATCATCAAGCCATTCCCCACGTTCCTTGAATTTCGCAACATGCTTCTTCTCCAGGAACTTAAGCCGTCCTCCCCGAGCTCTACGTAGCCTGCGGTCTTCTACTCTGCTCCAGCCAACGGTGGGCCTCGCGGGGCATCTGCGCCTCCACCACCACAACCGGCCGGTCTCGGTGCGCCCACCGGGTACGGTACCAGCCACTACAAGGGGAAGAAGAAGAAGACTTGGGGCGGTGGCGCCCCCATCTTCTCTAACATGCAGAACCCCTGGACCGGTGCCATCCACATGTACCCGATGATGGGTCCTGGCGTGCCCACGCACGGTCATGTCGGCCCCGTCAGCATCCTCGGACCGGGACCCCGCCCCTCGGCGCCGCTGCATCGCCCTCCTGCTCTGGGCTACATGGCCCTGCTTGCCCCGTCACCTCCAACCCCCCAGGCAACGTACCCCCAGGCGACGTACTCCTACACCGGCTACCCCACCTACGGCTCCTCCTCGGCACAGACGTGGGATCCGTCCGCACTCGCGAGCTACTTCAATACCATGAGTCTCCAGGCTCCTACGGAGTGGCTCATGGACACTGGAGCCGCTGCTCACATGTCTTCGAACGCCGGTAATCTCACCTCCCTCTCTTCATCTCCTCCACATCAACATGTCATCATTGGTGATGGTTCTTCTATTCCTGTCACTCATTCTGGACATGTTTGTCTCCCTACCTCTCATCATCTCACTCTTCGTGATGTCCTCGTTACTCCTCATATTGTTAAGAATTTAATCTCCGTTCGTCAATTTACCACTGACAACTATTGCTCGGTTGAATTTGACCCATGGGGTTTCTCTATGAAGGATCTCAGGACAGGGCGCGTGATTCTCAGGTGCAGTAGCTCGGGTGACCTCTATCCGCTCACTACCTCGTCGCACGCTCTCACCGCCATCACCGTCGACTCCACCCTTTGGCACCGGCGCCTCGGCCACCCCGGTCATGACGCGTTGCGGCGCCTCGTCTCGTCATCCTCGCTTCCTATAAATAAAGTGCACAAGGATCCTAGTTTATGCCATGCTTGTCAACTTGGCCGTCATGTTCGTTTACCTTTTTTTGCTTCTACCACTTATACTCATAGACCGTTTGAGTTAATTCACTGTGATTTGTGGACTTCCCCTATTGAGAGTGTGTCTGGCTACAAATACTATCTTGTCATTCTGGATGATTTCACTCACTATGTATGGACATATCCCATGCGGCAAAAATCTGAAGCTTTTGCTCTTTTGTCTAACTTTCGTACTTATGTCGCTACACAGTTCTCTCTTTCTCTCCAAGCGATCCAATGCGACAACGGCCGCGAATTCGACAATCGCGCCCTTCAGGATCTCTCCGTCCAGCACGGGATCCTCCTACGTTTCTCATGCCCATACACCTCTCCACGAAACGGTAAAGCTGAACGCATCATTCGCACTATCAACGACGTAGTTCGTACTTTGCTTTTTCAAGCGAGCATGCCTCCAAAATTTTGGGTTGAACCCCTTCATACGTCCACCTATCTTCTCAATAGATTACCCACCAAATCCCTTGCGGCTCCCTGTCCTTTCTTCGCTCTTTTTAGCAAAACACCAGACTACACCCTTCTTCGTACTTTTGGTTGTTTATGCTACCCCAACATTGCGTCCACTATGTCTCACAAACTGTCACACCGTTCAGTCACCTGTGTTTTTCTTGGTTATCCATCTAACCACTATGGCTATCGTTGCATGGAACTTGAAACTCGTCGCGTTATCATCTCTCGCCATGTGATTTTTGACGAAACTCGGTTCCCGTTTGCTCCTCTTTTTTCTGTCTCTAACATGCAGCAGCACGCCTCTACACCGCCCCTGGATGTTGATCCGATCGACATGTTCGACTCGGTCGTCGTGCCACCCATGCATGTTGGGTTGCGTCCCTCTTCTGGGTCGTCTCGGTCCACTGGACAGCGCCTCGCCTCCTCACCAACAACCTCCGAGCCGGCCTCGTCACCCTCACGCACGCCGGCCCACTCGGCACCGTCCACGCCGGTCCACTCGGCCGCACAGACGTCGGCCCCGCGCACACCGGCCCATCCGGCCTCGCCTGCGCTGGCCTCGCCTGCCTCGGTCTCGCTCGACCGCGGCCCATCTCCAGCGGCCTCCGCCGTCGACTCCGACACCGCGGCTTCTGGCTCCGCAGCCTCCGAAGTTGTCTTCTCCACGCCCCGTTCGTCTCCGACAACGACACCGCCGTGTTCGCCGCCCCCGGCACCTATGGTCGTCCCTCCTCCACCGGTAATGCGTCGACCTGCTGTGGCTGCTCCTCACCACATGGTGACCCGCCGCCAAGCCGGCAAGACCATCGGTCCGCGTGAGCGTCTTAACCTCCACGTCGACACCGAAGCTTATCCATCACCGATTCCCAAGTCTGTTCGTGGTGCTCTAAAAGACCCGAACTGGCTCGCAGCGATGACTGATGAGTACGGCGCTCTCCTCACAAACGACACGTGGGAACTTGTCCTCCCGCCAGTCAACGCCAATGTCGTCTCTGGAAAATGGGTCTTTCGTCACAAGCTCAAGCCGGATGGCACCCTCGATCGCTACAAAGCTCGATGGGTGTTGCGCGGATTCTCTCAAGAACACGGCATCGACTTCGATGAGACCTTCAGCCCGGTGGTTAAACCGGCTACCATCCGGGTCATCCTCTCGGTCGCCCTCTCCTCCAACTGGAAGATTCGCCAACTCGACGTCAAGAACGCCTTTCTTCATGGGCGTCTTAACGAGGTGGTCTTTTGTCACCAGCCCACTGGCTTTGTTGACTCTGCTCACCCTGACCATGTGTGCCGCCTCAACCGTGCACTCTATGGCCTAAAGCAAGCCCCTCGTGCGTGGTATCACCGCTTTACGAGCTTTATCACCTCCTTCGGCTTCACCTGCTCCAAGTCGGATACATCACTATTCACTCTGCATGGTCCTATGGGGACTGCTTATCTTCTCCTCTATGTCGACGACATCATCCTCACAGCTTCTACATCGACCCTACTTGAACGCGTCATTACCGCTCTCAGCGCCGAGTTTGCCATGACCGATTTGGGCGAGCTACACCACTTCCTCGGCCTTGCTGTTCGTCATGACTCCAGTGGGATGTTCCTCTCGCAGACACAGTATGCTCTCGAGATTCTCGAGCGTGCTGGCATGAGCTCCTGCCACCCTGCCTCAACACCCGTGGACACATCGCCTAAGCTGGCCGCTGCCGCCAGCTCACCTGTTGCTGATCCTTCGGAGTATAGGAGTTTAGCTGGTGCTCTTCAGTACTTGACGTTCACACGTCCTGACATCGCCTACGCTGTCCAGCAGATTTGTCTTCACATGCATGATCCCCGTGACCAGCACTTGACCTTGGTTAAGCGTGTTCTCCGCTACGTCAAGGGTACCCTGCACCACGGCCTTCAGCTCACACCCTCATCCATGGATCGCCTTGTTGCTTACACTGATGCCGACTGGGCTGGTTGTCCTGACACTCGCCGATCGACCTCTGGCTACTGTGTGTTCCTTGGCGACAACCTGGTCTCGTGGTCCTCCAAGCGTCAGCACACCGTCTCCCACTCTAGCGCTGAGGCAGAGTATCGAGCTGTCGCTAATGCCGTCGCTGAGGCAAGTTGGCTTCGCCAACTCCTCCAGGAGCTTCACCGACCTCTCCCTGCTGCCACAGTTGTTTTTTGCGACAATGTCAGCATCGTCTATATGTCCACGAACCCTGTTCAGCATCAGCGTACCAAGCACATCGAGATCGATCTTCACTTCGTTCGAGATCGTGTTGCGCTTGGGCACATTCGAGTTCTTCATGTGCCTTCTTCCCGACAGTTCGCGGACATCTTCACCAAAGTCTTGCCATCGCCATTGTTCTTGGATTTTTGGTCCAGTCTCAGCGTCCGAGAATCTCCCGTTGTGACTGTGGGGGGCTGTTAGGCAATCCGATCTGGTTATAACCTGCCATATTTAGTGCTCCTATATTTGCATATAAATCGGGCCATTATGGTTAGGATTGTATTGATTTGTTTACTTGATTATCTTGTAACCTGTCTATATATATGAGATAACACGGAACCCACATGTGTGGTCAATTACTCTTGCCTTCTGTTTCCATCAGTAGGTGTCATTTCTGAACACTGCCAATGTGGTTGAACATAACAATACTAGGAATGAGACACACCAAACACTGCAGATCAGTGATGCAATATAACACTGTAGGGGAAGGGGAAGGGGAAGCAACCAGCAGCAACAGTAAGGCCGGGGAGGCAACCAGCTCGAGTAAGACACCATGGAGGAAAAGAAGCCCTGGTCTTGTGCTCCAGGGAGGCGGTCTACAAGGCGGGCAGGCCGACTCCTCCGAGCGCGAGCTTCAATAGCTTCCCCTTATAATCGCTCATCTTGTCCTCCAGGGAGGCGGTCACGGACAACGGCCTCTGCGCGACGCCACTCGAGGGGACCGCTCCAAAGGGGAGTAGACCATTCGCTGGAAGACTCATGGATGGTGCCATCTTTGCTCACTGGATGAAATGAATGGAGATGTCATCAGCATGGATCAGAGACAGAACATAACTGTTGTTGTCAGCATCATTTAGAGAAAAAACAAATTAATTCTTGTAAAAGAAAATTTTGCACACATCCAAGTACTTCTCCTAAGTGTTTAATGCTCTGTATCATCAATTCAGTTGGACAGAATCGACCAATGGTACGAGCAGAAGTCCTATCAGAATCGCAAATTAGAAGAACACACCCCCTAATAAGCCTGAAGTCTGAACAATTCATTTATTTTTGGACAGTGGCTACCACCAGGCATTGGAATGTAAAATGTTTACAGCAAAAAGGCTTCGTCCGCCACAGATTTCTGCTCGTACCATTGTAAAATGGTTGCACCAAAAAGATTTGATTTCTAAGGACGAGCTTACGCGACCACATTTAGTACATAATGTGTGTGTTTTTGGCCTAGAGCATCTACCAAGTAAAATTACTACCCACAAGCAGCCTTCAAGTTCAGTCTTAGACAAGCCAAAGATTACAATATAAGTGCCACACCCAATTGTAGCGGGGTATGGAAGAGTAATAAACCTTCTTGATCTCGCCCTGGCCAGGCGTCCTTCTTCACGCAGAGCACGTCATAGTAGTGCCTCACCACCACGGGCCTGGTCCCCGCACGCAGCCACAAACCTCAGGGCAGGCTCACCAAACCGGGAACAAACGAGAACCACAAGGATTAAGGTACACATGGCATTTTCCCAGTGTGCAGTCACTAAATAAATGAGAGGTGTATGACGGAAATACAACAAAATAGTCCAGTTAACTTGTCGATTAAGAGACTAACGAAACCGGTAATCTAAGCATACTAGAGCTTCAAACCTCAAGCTAAACAGAGTAATACTAGTGCATACAAAACCTCAAGCTAAACACAATATGCAGTACAATGGAGACATATATACTCATACAAGAAGATCACTGCCTGCCGTTTTGTTTAGATGACATACACTGCAAAAATCTTAAGAGAAAATAACTACACCGAGCAATTTACTTCATCATTAAGCGAGCAAGTTGACATGGCATCAAATCAAACACAAGCATCAAAGATCTGTCAATCTGCATCATCAGTAGAGCTACACTGCAACAGGGCATTTCAACATTATTTAACCCTTCAAATATTTTTTTTGATACATGCCATGACTCAATAGGTCAGGCTGTGTTCCAGACAAGGATTTCCTTTCAACATATAAATGTATGTGAGACTGTGAGTTCTAGCCAAGGATTTCCTTCTTATTTATGTGCAATAGGTCAGGCTGTGTTCCAGACAAGCTTTCCACTACGCAAATGTTGATAATTATTCTTAGTCTGAAAAATCTACCAGCACAAATTTAATTTAGGAGCTTTAGAGCTACACAATGCATGTGACTTAGAGATGATCTTCCACTGCTTCAGGATATACTACTAACGTGACACTACGATCAGAGACCCTTTGCCGAAACTGTGTGCGATGTAATAATCGCAAATGGTGGTGTTAAAAAACCTTCAAAAAATGCGCAAAACATTTGCGATGGAGGATGCATCAAACACGGTTCAGATTTTATTTGCGTGTGCGATGCAGGATACAAGGTTAATCCATTCAAACTATATGCGATGAGGCAGAACAACAGAAACGGGCAGCCATAATGTGTATGCGATGCAGGACACACGGTTAATCCGTTCGAACTATTTGCGATGAGGTAGATCAACGGAAACGGGCAGCCATATCATTGTGTGTGCGATATACGGCATACGGTTATCTCGGACGAACTGTTTTCGAATAGGGAACACAACAGAAACGGTTCAACTTAACAAGATGTGTGTGATATGCTGCATACAGTTCACATGGATGAACTATTTGCAATGAGCCAAAAGAACACAAACAAGTCGTGTAAACAAGATGTGTGTGATACGTGGAAAACAGCCGACTCGGATGAACTGTTTGCGATGTGAAATTACAACACAGACGGTCAATGCAGTTACTTCGTGTGCGATTCTGTGGGTACAAAAAACTTTGAGAAATGCAAACTAGTTGCTTGCAGTGGCGGAGTATCGCACACGATGCGACTGCGAGTACTCGTGTGCGGTGATTAGTATGTTACACATACGTTTCCTTATGTTAACATGTGTGTGAATTTGCAATATGGACAGTTAATCTGCAAATGCCTTCTGGTCATCGGGCACACGCTTAAACTCAATGAACTATGTACGATACTAATACTTTCCATGAAAATTTATGAACTTGGGTAACAACATTTGAGTAATATATATATATATATATATATATATATATATATATATATATATATATATATATATATATATATAGTGGTTACACTATTCGACAAAAGGAGGATCTTCGTAACACGGTTTTGACAACCATATGTTCCATATCTACACACTTAACATAGTAACAACTATCACATTTTAAGAGGCTAAGGGCAAACAACCATATGATCCATATCTACATACTTAACATATATAGTAACAGCTAGCACATTTTAAGAGGCTGAGGGCCAACAATCACAACTATCCACTGGAATCAGCTTGATCACGGCGACTCGGCATCTCGTCAATGAAAAGGAAGAGCCCTCCTGTGCCTTGGTAGATCATGAGTAGAACGATGTCTCCAATCTTCCAATATGGATGCATTGCCACGAGAAGCGAGAACTTGTTAATTTGAATGGTTCCATTTCTGGGGGAAATGCAGAACCTTGCAATCACATGGCGTTATTAGCAGGCACAAGTGTAATTCGACCACGTCGGGAAATCGGTCCAGGAACTGCTACAGGGAGCAATTTCTATTGACATGTAGAATAAAAACAATTGTAACATATCGTTGAAGATATATATAGTTTATGAGCATCAACATTAAAATAAGACTTTTTACCAGCGTTTTGTGCACACAATTGGCCTTGTTCAGTGTGTGCACCATAGGTCTATTTAATCCCATCCAAAAGCCAGCATGCATATGTTGTACTATCTCTGTCAGATTATCAATAAAGTTTATGACATGCTTCAAGTCCTTCCGGTGAAATTAGGTACGCTTAGTAACATACAAATCATTCACTATGCATCCAACATATCCTGCTTAAAAGATGGAAAGGTATTATTTATTCAGAACATGGCAGAAGAATATTTAGTGCGCATAAATTGGTAAATAGAATTTGTTAATGCGTAGGAACGGAGTCAGAATATGATATCACAATTGGTTGTTTAAATAGTGATCAATTGGTTGCTTAAATAGTAATATGACAGCAAGGAGAAAGTTGAAAGGACACTAACCTCGATCAGACTTTGATCGGCTGATGATGTTGGGGAAGTAAACATCCATGTTAATTAGACCAGGCTGTAGTGCACGCACTAGAATTTTATTGCGAGCTTTCAGTTCATAACACTTAGACATTTTTCTCCAAAGGTCCGCATTAAAATAGGAGTGACTATCTTTATCAAGTTTTATGCTAACTGTCATTGTACATCCATGCTGCGTTGTCAATATGACATCCTGGGAGTCATCAGCAAAGTAAAGCCCAAGATTTCCATCTACTCCTATTCTTGCAAAGCAAGGGATGTACTACTTGAAATGAAAATTAAGATCGTAAATTAGATATACTAGTCAACAACCCGTGCATCTGCACGGGCTAGCTAATTTTAGCAACGCATGGATATCCAAAATTTTGTAGCATTTCTTGTATGTGAATATTTTTCATAAAAGACAATATGTATATGTATTGTTTGAAATTACTCTTCAGAAGATATTATAAGGAGGAAATATATTTTTTTAACTCGTAAACATCTGGATGGGGAATTATTACCTTTCGTACAATATAGTCATGTCCAATGATCTATTGCTAGTAAGAAAACCTAGAGCAAGCATGAGAATATCTTCTGAAATATTGAAGGCTATGTGACCTTGTTGATGCTTATTGGTCAAAGGGGCTGAATTCCAAGTGGCATATCATTGAACATTTCGATGTACAATGAATATTTCAATGAACATGTAGAAGGAAAACATGAAATTGCATAGTAGGATTACAGACTTGTCTATAGTACATGTGCATAGCAAGTGTAGTGACACAGGCTTGAGCAATATGCAATAAAATTATATACGGTGATGCTTACATTATGTCGTTGCTTTGGCGATGTTGGCAAAATAAGCTGGGTTTTCAGGGACCATGGATAGTAGGAAGTAGGAACACCTAAGAGGCTACTTAATTTAGTGTGTTTGATCCATGCGATGGTGCAACAATAGAATCATATATAGAAGTAATGCGTATAGACCAAAATTAAGAATGCCATACAATAGGTTAGTCATATAGTCTGCCATGAGCCATTCAAAATCTAGGTGTGGTTCATCGTGCATAACAAAACAAAATATTAAGGGTGCACTATTCGGTTGAAACTTCTACATCACGCAAGAATTTGTAATCTGAACCTAAACAACAAATAGAAAGCAAAATAGACATTATATACCTGCTAGTGTCTCATGCTTCTTCTTGCGATATGATGTGACAAACTACTTTTGAATGCAATAAGCTTGTAGATCATTTTGACTTTACTGATACTTTTTGAAATTTCCTCAAATAACAGAAGCTCCGAAATCTGATCTCTTGGATCATGGGAAAAAATCATAAATACCATACTGGCATAATATATGTGAAACTGAATCATTACACAGTAGAATCCGTTTGTGCTGATGAAACTGAAACTTACAATGAGACATTACCGGAACAAAAACAACAAATAAAAAGCAAGTGGACCTAGGTGAAATTTTTAATCATACCACGAAATTCAATAATGCCTGTATTTACATGGAAGGCACTACTTCTAGTTTTCGAACTTCTACAGATCTTGTGGATACAACACTAATATTTAAAAGTTCCAACATTTGAGGATATATACAACATTTTCTTAGAAGAAAAAAACCATCGTTTTGCTGTGCAGAACAGAAGACCAAGCGTATATATGTAATAATCCATAAGTTGCGCAGATGTGTTAGTGACTCTAATTTTTTTTACAAAAATGACGTGGCCAAAAATAGAGAATATCAGCAATTTCTAAAAGTCTATGGGACCATCTAGTCTGATATGCTCATATAATCTAATTGCAACTAATATATGATTACTCAAATTATATCTGACTTTTGGTTCAGTTTTACCCTGAATGTGTAGACCATACATCCATACGGGTGGTTCGTCATTTCCAGATTAAGAAAATAAGGGATACTTCTAAAATTAGAATGTACTATTTGGATCATTAGGCTTTTAACTTACTATAGAAAGTCAAACTGATCTAACAATGTAAGCCACGCTAAAACTTGATCTTCACAGCATCAGGCTAAGCATTCTCGGAAACAACTTATTAACTGCAAAAACTTTACCCACATAGATATGTAACAAAAATAAAAGTGCTCTTGTTAGGATAATCTCCATACTACAACAGTTTGGTTTACTTGCTTGACAAACGAAGCACAAACTATTGATCTGGTTTGTCGGCATGAAAGCAACAGTATCAGTTACCTCTTGCTGCATAATACAGATAGAATTAAAAATGCACGAAGAAGACAAAGCCTGGTATTTATAATTTCCCATTCTATTGAAATTTGAACAGGTATCGTGTGGCTATCAAATCTGCAACTTTGTCAGACCACCGATTAAGTATAGCAATTATATGAGTGTGGCAACTGTTTTTTAAATCATAAATTTGTTCACTCCCTAAATAGAAAGTAGCACACGTTAGTTCCTCCTATACTTAGAAACAAATTGTAACACAGTTAGTAAGAAGAAAGACGGAATTTTATGGAACTGATTAGAACTCAAACGATGGTGGCTTGCTGTAAGTCATGTCGAGGAACATGGATTCTGATGTCTCACCTAGATTATTTGTTCTTTGATGATTACCTTGCCATCACGGCTCAGCCTGGACATCCTCCACCATCTGCGATAGCGCCGATGATAGTAGTTCCTTCATCTTCCTCCATACCACCCCCTTGTATAGGAATCAGGACAAATATTGGAACTAAATTGTCAATGTGTTTTCTTCTTACTTGTAGAGCACTACGTACCACATACTCTAGAGACATCTCTCAGACTGGACGATCAGGTAATGTTACTGCTGGCTGCACACCATTCTCTCCCACACAAAAAATCAAAAAAAGAATATGAGTCGTGTGGATAGATTCTGCTCAACCTTAAACATTCATCGAGCACCTACAAAAATATGAGAGAAGTTAAAACATGCGATCTTTGTGGAACATAAAGACACGATTATACTAAAAATTATATCTTATTGGCAATGGATATCCCATGTTTTAGACATCTAACCGCCCAGCTTCCTCAGGCCTTCAAACATATTAGAGTCAGTGCCTGTAGGGAGCTTACCTTGTAGAGAAAGTACTGCAACATGCAATCGCCATTTGACTCCACTTTTTCTGTACACACCTCTCACTCTCTTGCATATGTAGATCTCGACGGATGGAAGACTTGAATCAGACAGCATGGCTGCTGGCTTCCTGCTAGGTCCAGCCTGCCCCTGCAACTTTTTGGCACTTCTTATTGGCTTGGCATATGCCAGCGCAGCTGCAGATCTGTATCAGCTGAAAAGTCCAGGCCCGCAACTCAACAGCACCGGCTGATGTGATCCCGGTGACATACCTCGAGAGATGGAGACCAATTTGGGGAATAGTCTTGGGAGAGAGGTAGAAGCAGACGAACTCACCAGCAGCAATTTTAGGGCATCTATAAGACTATAACTCTAAACTCACCAGTAGCAATTTTAGCGCATCTATAAGACTATAACTCTAATACATGTATGAAAAGATTATTTTGTTCCTTTGACCTAGATGCTATTTTCCACTCAAAAATCAAACGCGTCATGTTAACGCATCATGTAAATTGCAAACCTAGCATATAGGAAGGAGATCGTACAGGCACAATCAGATGACAGAACACAATAGGTTTCTATCTAACTCCCCAACATAAATATTGAGCAGAGAGCAGTACGGGACTATGTAAGGAGGCAGGGCTATTTCTAGATTGAAAAATTCTAGGGGAACAGATGATGTAACGTGAATATTGTAGGGGAGGTAAACCGTGGCATCATCTTCCATAGTTCCTCCACTCTAAAGCTTCACCAATAATGGCGATTGTTTGATCTGATTGAAACTGTAGTCGATGTGACTCCTTCTCCACTATAACTTCCCACCTGAATTGCAATTTGATCGCACCATAGAAGTTGAGGGGATTGGACGCCTTCATCCTCAACCAATATGGATTGCATCATCAGGAGCTAGGACCTGGGGTAGTGGAGATCCAACAGTCATAGAGGCTGGTTGGGCTGCTTTAGATGATTCTTCCATGAAAACTATAGATCGGAGGGATGAGGAGGAGCAGCAGCGCTAAAATCTTTTCAGCGCTAGGGCTGGAAGGCTTGGCGGAGAAAGAAGACTGCAAGGGGAGTTTTTTCTTTCCTAAAAGAGGGTGCACGTGGGACAACAGCCTAGGACTCTTAGGGCACATTATCCTACGGTTGTGGATAATTACTCTCGAGATCGTACGGACAATTTATTTAGTTGTGAGGATTAACATAGAGCGTCATATGGTGCCTCCAATTAGTAAATATAAGATTGAAATAACAGAGCAAGATGCAAATATGGGAGTAACTGATAGAACAGATCCATATATATACAGAGAGATGAAAGCAAAGTACAAAAATATAAAATTAAAAATAGATAATGTAACAAAGATTTGATGCAAATATATAGATAATGTAGCAACAGACGGTATATGTTCACAAATTTAGGCCATGCCGACCGTGGTAGGATGAGATTAAACATACCGAGCGCTCCCTAAAGTCATCCGGAATAGTGAGATAGAACAAAAATGATTCCATGGTGATTTCAGCCGGTTGATTAACAGCGACGGACGAACTGCGATAAGAGATGAGTGAATATTTTGCTAATTAAGTTGATTACCTTCTCCATGTGATAAATCCCCGGCCCCATCCCGCAGAAAATCCCAGTCGACCAGAGTCTAGAATGTCGGTGCAGATAGGCGGTGGAAAGCGATGGAGGCGAAATCCGGTGCCATTTGGAGCGCGACCTATGCCCGCCGCCAAAAGCCGTCGAGCTTAGGGTGCAGAGTTGCGGAGAATTCCGTGGCGAGTGAGTGGGGACGAAGTGGGCGAGGGTTTTCTTTTCCTTTTGCATGTGTGAGTGAACACACACGGTAAGCAGAGGCGACGGAGGTGAATCGTGTGCGATAGTAAATCACCGAGATTGAATGGGAATCCAAATTTCCTTTGTCCTTCATCCATGAGTTTTTTTCCTACGATGAACATAAACCCTGCTAATCATCGTGTTCAAATTTGACACTTTTCTGGGTTCATTTACAATATTTAGGGGATTATGTGCATTTTGTAGGCATCAATGCACGTAATTCAAATTCAAAAAATCGGTGCATGAAAGGGTGCACAAGAATGGTCTGGAAAACCATGCTCGTGCTATTTAGTACAATCTCATGCCTTTTACAAGGAATGGGAAGATACTTCAAGGAAATGTGTTGCAATAGTCAACCATAAACACGTCGCTTACTAGGTTAACAACTATTCAAAAATGAAATACATGCTTGGAAAACACATGACGTCTGGTGTGGTGCCATGGTATGACCTCACCGTGCCCTGATAAAAATGTTTTCATGCACGTCTTTCATAAAACGAACCATCACCGAGGAAGTTTCATGGTTTCGAGGCGGAATTCACCAAGATTGAAGGGGGGTCCAAATTTCCTTTGTCCTTTGTCCACGAGTTTTTTCTATGATGAACAAACAACCTGCAAATCACTGTGTTCAAATTTGGCACTTTTTTAGGTTCATTTTCCATATTTAGGGGATTATGTGCTTTTCCTAGGCATTAATGCACATAATTCAAGTTCAAACAATTGGTGCATGAAAGGGTCCACATGAACGGCCTGGAAAATCATGCTCGTTCCATTTAGTAAATTCTCATGCCTTTTACAAGGAATAATGGATAGTTATTCCGTTGAAATGTGTGGCAATAGTTAATCACAAATTTTTGTTTGTTGGGTTTTCAACTATAGAAAAAATGAAATAAATGCTTAAAAAACATGACGCCTGGCATGGTGGCATGGCATGACCTCACCATGCCCTAGTAAAAATTTGAGAAGGTTTGTCTTATGTCGTCATGCACGCCCTTCATAAATCGAACCATCACCGAGGAAGTTCCATGCTTTCGAGAGGTAAAATCCTCGAGATTGAAGGGGAATCCAAATTTCCGTCCTAGTTTGTCATTCAGTTTTTTTTCTACGATGAACATACAACCTGCAAATCACCGTGTTCAAATTTGGCACTTTTCCGGGTTCATTTCCCATATTTAGGGGATTATGTGCATTTCCTAGGCATTAATGCGCATAATTCAAGTTGAAACAATCGATGCATGAAAGGGTCCATAAGAACGGCCTAGAAAACCATGCTCGTGCTATTTAGTAAATTTTCATGCCTTTTACAAGGAATGGACAGATTTTTCGATGAAATGTGTGGCAATAGTCAACCACAAATGTTTGTTTGTTGGGTTTTCAACTATAGAAAAAATGAAATAAATACTTAAAAAACATGACGCCTGGCATGGTGCCATGGTATGTCCTCACCATGCCCTGGTAAAAATTTGAGAAGGTTTGGCTTATGTCGTCATGCACGCCCTTCATAAATCAAACCATCACCAAGGAAGTTCCATGCTTTCGAGAGGGAAATCCTCAAGATTGAAAGGGAATCCAATTTTTTTTCATTCTTTGCCCTGGAGTTTTTTGTATGACGAACATACACCCTGCAAATCACCGTGTTCAAATTTGGCATTGTTCTGGGCTCATTTACCATATTTAGGGGATTATGTGCATTTTCTAGGCATTTAGCGCATATAAATCCAATCCAGCTACAGGTGCACGGATGTGATGTGAGGGACGTGGATTGCCGTTTGATCGCGGCGCATCCAACGGTGCACACAGGCGATCCGCGTGGCTGGGGTTCCGGCCAATCATAACGCAACACACAATAGGCTTAGCGCACACTGTTTCCGGAGCGACAGAGAGGAAGCATGTGCGATAATGAACGAGCAAAATTGTAAGGGAAGCCAAATTTCTGTTGTCGTTTGTCGTTGAGCTCGTGAATATCACCGCACTGTACGGCTGCCTGGCCCCTCCCTCCCAGAGCTCTCTTTATGCGTCGTCCATGGCACCGTGGCGCACAGTAACTGGTAAGGAAGCGATGGCATCCCGCCGCGCCGCGTTCCTCGCCGCCCGCGACCGCACACATGGTAAGGAAGCGATGGCATCTCGCCACGCTGAGTTCATCGCCGCCGGCAGCCAGACAGTTACATGGGTGGACTTTGAGGCTGCCATCGCCGAATAGGTGGTGGATCTAGAGGCGGTCAAAGCCGCATAGAAGGAGCGGAAAAGGCAGAAAGCAGTCAAGAAAAGAGAGTCCCGTCGCCACAAGAAAAAAGAGGCTGGATGCCATGGTGAGGAGAGCTTGGCGGAGATCGAAGCACAGTGGGCTGCCGCCTACAAGGCCGGGAAGGAGAACGCCAGTGTCTGGCCAGCATGCTCTAATGGCAGCATGTGAGAAGTAGTATAAGTTTTTAGTATTAGAGGAAATTACCAGTAATACTTTAAGTTTATAGTATTAACGTACAATGTCGGTAAGAACATCCTTTGAGGGCTTTGAGTGTTGATTAGCATGTGTGCCCGTGTGTGTTTTTTGTGTTTATCATTAGAAGATCACAATACACGTGGTTTCTATGTCGTACCCGTCTGCGTTTTTTTGCGTTAATGACCCATAAGTCAGTTACCTGTGCGATATTTCCTAATAAACCAGGCGTACCATTGACCGAAAAATAAGTACACGTGTACATTTTTTGGAGACGGGATGTGCCAACTTTCTTTTTTCTCGCACACGAGTATTTTACGTGCTTCGTCTGTGTTGTGTGTTTCCCCCGCCCAAGTTTTAAGTTTCGCACCGAAATTTTCATTAGGCGCGTGATTTTAGAATTTATTCCTCCAGCCACATCCCCTTCCCCTCAGTATCCCCCCTCTCTCGCCCCTACCCCTACCGGCATCTCAAACTGCCGCCGCCGCAACCACAGCTTCAACCACATCTATGTTCTGCTCGGATCCAGTTAGGTAACACACCGATCTCTATCATGTCCCCGGCCTGATTGCTTAAATGGCGCCTGCGAAACATCCTCATGCCTCCAAATCACCCCCGCCAGGAGCTGATGGTGGTCAATGGCATGATGGCCGCTGTACGTGTTGACCCGGAGGAATACCTCGCTTCCACCACCGCCGACGACATGGTGCAGGCTCTGGCCCAGATGAAGTCCCCCAGCGACTACCCCCCAGGACTTAACATGTAAGATCTGACCAGCTAAATCTTACCAATACCACTTGCAATGGCTATGATTTGTACGGTTGATGTATTAAGCATGTTCATGCCTTGTTTATTTCAGTATTTCACACTGTGTGATGTTCAAATATTAGCGTGTCCAGCTCAATTTCACCAATACCAGCAACAAACTTACAATACATGACTCAGGATATCACTAGAGATGTTGCCCATTTGCTATTTTTAGTGGATGTTAACCATGTTGTACTTAACATGCATGTCCATGTCCTTACGCGGGATCATAACGGTTGATGCTTTTATTTGCCGTCGAGGTGAGCTGCATCCCATGTCTTATAGCATTTCACATAATTTGTGCAATTGCAGTTTAACTTCTACCATTTACCGGTTGCTTGTAGGTACACATGTCAGTGGCACTGATCCACGCTTCGACCCTGAGGAACAGCTTGCCTCCGCTGTCGCTGACTTTGGGCGAGCTCTGGCCAAGATGAAGTGCCCCAGCAACTACCTCTCAGGACTTACCAAGTATGTACTCACCAGTTCAATCTTAGCAATACTAGTTGCAATTAATGGCTATGTTCTGTATGGTCGATGTATTAAGCATGTTCTAGTAAACATGCCTAACACGTTTTTGCTACTTTCCCTACCTTTTTATAGACATTTGGCCCATTCTCTGCTCTGGCAGAACCTGCCTTGTGATGTTTAACTATGCCAATTGCATTTTTATCAGTACTGTTTCAATGTCTATTAAGCCTGGTGCAATTAACAGTTGAATCCATTTTTAAACTGTTGTGTTCCAATGGCTACAAACTTACAAAACATGACTTAGGATGTTGTTAAGCCTATTGCAATTAATAGTTGTATCCATTTTTTAATCTTTCCATTTGCTACCATGCTGCTCTCTGCAATGAAGATATACTAGAGATGCTGCCCCATTTGCTATTTTTGGTGGATGCTAACCCTGTTTTACTTAACATGCTTGTCCATGTACTTACACAGGGTCATAACGGGTGATGATGTTGTTTTCCATCAAGGTTAGCTGCATGCCATGTCTTATAGTATTTCACATCATTTGTGCAATTGCAGTTTAACTTCGACCATTTACTGGTTGCCTGTTGGTACACACTGATCCACACTTTGACTCGGAGGAACAGCTCGCCTCCGTCGCCGCTGACTTTGGGCTGGCTCAGGCCAAGATGAAATGCCCCAGCAACTACCTCTCAGGTCTTACCAAGTATGTACCCACTAGTTCAATCTTACCAATACTAGTTGCAATTGATGGCTATGTTTTGTACTGTTGATGTATTAGGCATGTTGTAGTAAACATGCCTAACATGTTTGAGTTATTTTCCCTACCTTTTTATAGACAACTGGACCATTATCTGCTCTGGCAGCACCTGCCATGTGATGTTTAACTCTGCCAATTGCATTTTTATCAGTACCGGTTTCAATGGTCATTAAGCTTGTTGCAATTAACAATTGTATCCATTTTTAAAGAGTTGTATTTCAATGGATACAAACTTATAAAACATGAATTAGGATGATGTTAAGCCTGTCGCAATTAATAGTTGTATCCATTTTTTAATCCGTCCCTTTGTTACCATGCTACTCTTTCGAAATGAAGATATCACTACAGATGATGTCGTTTTATTACCATGTGCTATTTTTGGTGGATGTTAACCCTGTTGTAGTTAAAATTGGCTTTCCGTGTACTTACACATGGCTACAATGGGTGATGCTGTTGTTTGCCGTCGAGGTTAGCTGCATCCCATGTTTTATACACAATCTTTTCCTAAATAAAAGTGTTTTTAGAGATTCCAATATAGACTACATAAGGAGAAAAATGAGTGAATCTAGATTCTAATCTAAACTATATCTATAATTATATATACATCTGTATGTAGTTCATATTGAAATCTCAAAAAATGCTTGTACTTAGGAACACAGGTAGTTGTATTTTACATCATTTGTGCAATCTCAGTTTAGCTTCTAACATTTACTGGTTGCTTGTAGGTACATATATGAGCGGTACTGGTCCACACTTCGATCCCTTTTGCGTATGGGGCAATGAGATATTCATGAACAAGCGTCAAGTGAGGAAACTAAGAAAGATTGTTAGGTGAAAGAAACGGGTGATTGGAATTAAGCTCTTTATTTACACTTTGTCAAAGACAATAGTAAAGTTTAGGATGGTAAGTAATGTGTTGCCTTTTCCCCCTGCCCACAACAAGTTACTCTATTAGACCTCACTATCTGATATTTTTCTCTTTTAAGTGGTTTCCGAGTCTATTTACTGATGATTACCTTGCAAACTACATGATCAGAGTGGAGGCAACTAAGGTTAAAGTATATAATTCATGCTCCCATGATAATGCTCTAGAAGTCTTCCTGAAGGCGGTGAAGGGCGGGCGGGCGATCGTCACAAGGGGTTGGACAAAAGTGGTTTGTGCCTATGGCATGCAGGAAGGTACATTATGGGCATTCCGCTTCATCAGCACTGTCGGCAGCCAAAATGATTTACACTTGTCTCTTCACTTTTACCGCCTTTAAATAATGTGGTTCATCATAGTTAATTGTTGCCTAATCCTGTAATTACTGAACATATTTTACTGACAACTTTATTTATGGATTCGTTGTTGAACCATTGTGCTGAGAATTTGAATTGCACTTTTCGTATTTCAAAATTTCCATTTAGAACAATAAATTACAGGCAAAAATAAAAAGAGAACAGACGGTCATGGAACTTTGCAAACGGTTCTGGCAGTAAAAGCGCTTGTGATGGATAGCCCAATGCCACACAGTTTTCTACATCAAATCGTGTGTGATGTAGTTAATGAAAGCAAACAGTTAACCAAGGCAGATCGTGTGTGATAGCTACACCTTTCACACACGAGTGTATACATAAAACCGTGTGGGATGTGCATCCGAACGGAAACATTTTCCCTGGATTGACTGTGTGGGATGTACATAAGAATGGAAACGTATTCCTTGGATTGACTGTGTGTGATATCCATACGAACGGAAATGATTTTCTGGGATTCACCGTGTGGGATGTACATACCTACGGAAATGATTTTCTCGGATTACCGTGTGGGGTGTACATACCTACAGAAATGATTGGGTTTCGATGCCTCGCCGGATCGCACACGGCCCCAGCCTGGGTCCTAGGAGGGCCTATCCCTGACGATTTCTAGGTCGTGTGGGAAGGACACCCTATCGCATACACTCACTTGGCGACGGTTCCAAATGTCGTCGCGGAAAGGGTTTAAAAACCATTTGTTTAGGACCGACGCGCACTAGTGTTCCTTTTCGTTGCCGATCAAGCCAGCATACTTGCTACCATTTTTACCTAAAAGCTCTCACATGGTCCACTCGAGATCCCAGAGGGATGAAGAAGGAAGTGGTGACCTTGGAGTTCAGCAGCTTCAGCGCGAGGCCCGACTCGATGCACCTCGGGGTCTTGTACTGGTTGATAGAGCTACCTGGAGTAGCAACAGCGAACGAACGAACGAACCCCTGCACTGTAGAATCAAATCGATTGTGAGGAAATTTGTTAAGGGGAAGGGGAAGGGGAGAGAAATCTGAGGGCCGAGATCCAGGAGTACCTCAGCGGCAGTCAAGTACGAACGGACGACGGTAGGAGTCCGGTGCCTCTTGTACAGCCGGCACCGGACGAGGAAGAGAGGCATCAAAGGGCACGGCCACGTCGTCGACCGAGAAGAAGCATGCACGCGGAGAAGGGTGGCTCCCCTACCTGTGTGGAGAAGGAGGCTACGTCACAGATGGGGAAGCGGTTGGCGGTAGCGTGGGAGAAACATTTGTTGGCGCCTCCGGCCGTGACAGTGGTGGTGTGGGAGAGAGTGGGAGAGAGGTTGGGTGGCGGTGGCAGAGGAGGTGAATGAATCGCGGAGGAGGAGGGGGTGCCATGGCCTCGTAGAGGAGGAGGAGGGATGGCGGAGACGAGGTCGGCGGTGGTGGATGGGTGGCAAAGGTGGGGTAGAGGGAGGGTGCAGACTGGCGGCGAGGGGAGAGGGAGGTGGGTGGCAGATCTGGATCTGGAGCGGCGGTGGGAGCACTAGAGTTCGCGTGCGTGTCTATGGACCAGGCTTCGTGGGGTGAGAGGGTGAGGCAGTTTTTTTGAGACAAAGAGGGGGTGAGGGAGAAAGGTCTGCCGCCGGATCCGGGAGCATCCGACGGCGTTGGAGGCACGATCCGTGTGACATGTTCATGGACCGATCAGAACCCAGTACACGTCATGACCATCTAAATTGGTCGCAATCGACTAAAAATAAGGTGTTGAATCATATAAACCGTTTTATGATATGAGAAATTCAAAAAAATAAAAAAACATTCTCATTGTGTCAGCAAATGTGACCTGGTTTTTAGGAAAACTAACAAACTTGGAATTGGAATAAGACAAATATCTTTAGAAAGTGTTTTGAGAAATGGGTTTTAGGAAAAAAAATCATTTTCTAATTCGGAGTGAAAAATTTCATTTTTTGTGGATAATATACCAAATATTTGTTTGAAAATGGCACCACACCATTTTCCAAAACTATAAGACTGCATTTATGTACAGTGGACCAAATCTTAACATGTAAAATGCTTTCGATCCACCTCTCATCAAAAAGACAAATTATGTTTCAAAAAAGAATCTACCTGAGCATTCTTTTGTTTTTTTCTACTTTTTCACATGAAAAAAAAAATGATCACATATTGTGCACAAGGGTGCATCTTGAAATGGAAAACAATGTTGCCTAAGCAAGTTTTCAACTTCTTTGAATGAAACAATCATTTTCTATTTTCGAGTATCCAAAATGAGTTTTTTTTTGTGAAGGACCTACCATATATTTGTTGCACAATTGGACAAAATCAATTTCTTAAAATACTAGGCCATATTTAATGCATAATTGACCAAATGGCTGGGTGTCAAAAGTTTTGATCTACCTCTCATGAAAAAGACAAATTTTCGCCGATTCTGTAGGAAGTGGGTCAAATTTGAACTGCAGCTGCCTCATAGTTTGGTATTTATTTCTTCCAAAAATCATTTCTAGGTACATAAGTATCTATTTAATCAGAGAAACATCAAAAAAATTCCAAGATTAAAAAAAATTCCAAGGTCATTCTCGCCGTTTTGACTGCATTTTGAAACGGGCATACAAAATTAAAAAAAATTGGAAAACCTTCGCATTGTGTCATTACATGTGACCAAGTTACCGGGAAAAATAATAAACTAGTAATACGGCAATTCTTTTAAAAAAAGTGTTCTGAGAAATGAGCTATCATCTGTGAAGATTCATGGCTTTCAGGCCAAATGATCAATCTTATGGCCACATTCATGGCATAGTTTGTTCAAATGATCTCATATTGTTCACAAGGATGGATATACGAATGGCAAACAATGTTGCCTAAGGAAGTTTTCATTTTCTTTTGACGGAAAATCAATTTTCCATTTTTTGAGTGCCCAAAATGAGTTTTTTTTGTGAAGGACCTACCATATATTTGTTGCACAATTGGACCAAATCAATTTTTTAAAATACTATGCCATATTTAATGCACAATTGACCAAATGGTTGGGTGTAAAAAGTTTTGATCCACCTCTCATGAAAAATACAAATTTCTGTCGATTCAGTAGGAAGCAGGTCAAAATTGAACTGCAGTTGCCTCATAGTTTGCTCTTTATTTTTTCCAAAAATCATTTCTAGGTACATAAGTATCTATTTTATCAAAGAAACATCAAAAAAATTCCAAGATTCAACCACTAGCTAGGAACGGTCATTCTCGCCGTTTTGACCGCATTTCAAAACGGGCATAAAAATTTCAAAAAAAATAAAAAATTGGAAAACCTTTGCATTGTGTCATTAGATGTGACGAAGTTAGCAGGAAAAATAATAAACTAGTAATACAGCAACTCTTTTGAAAATGTGTTCTCAGAAATGAGCTATCATGTGTGAAGATTCATGTCTTTGAAGCCAAATGATCAATCTCATGGCCACATTCATGGCATGGTTTGTTCAAATGATCTCATATTGTGCACAAGGGTGGATATTGGAATGTCAAACAATGTTTCCTAAGGGAGTTTTCATTTTCTTTGGACAAAAAATCAATTTTCCATTTTTCAAGTGCCCAAAATGAGTTTTTTTGTGAAGGACCTACCATATATTTATTGCAAAATTGGACCAAATAAATTCCATAAAATACTAGGCCATATTTAATGCACAATTGACCAAATTTCTGGGTGTCAAAAGTTTTGATCCACCTCTCATGAAAAAGACAAATTTCCGCCGATTCAGTAGGAAGCGAGTCAAATTTGAACTGTAGCTACCTCATAGTTTGCTCTTTATTTTTTCAAAAATCATTTATAGGTACATAAGTATCTATTTAATCAGATAAACATCAAAAAAATCCAAGATTCAACCACTAGCTAGGAACGGTCATTCTCGCCGTTTTGACCACATTTCAAAATGGGCATAAAAAATCAAAAAATCAAAAAATTGGAAAACCTTCGCATTGTGTCATTACATGTGACCAAGTTACCAGAAAAAATAATAAACTTGTAATACGACAATTCTTTTTAAAAAGTGTTCTCAAAAATGAGCTATCATGTGTGGAGATTCATGTCTTTGAAGCCAAATGATAAATCTTATGGTCACATTCATGACATAGTTTGTTCAAATGATCTCATATTGTGCACGAGGGTGGATATTAGAATGGCAAACAATGTTGCCTAAGGAAGTTTTCATTTTCTTTGGACGAAAAATTCATTTCCTATTTTTTGAGTGCCCAAAATGAGTTTTTTTGTGAAGGACCTACCATATATTTGTTGCAATATTGGACCAAATCATTTTTATAAAAAAATAAACCATATTTAATGCACAATTGACCAAATGGTTGGGTGTCAAAATATTTGATCCACCTCTCGTGAAAAAGACAAATTTCCACCGATTCAGTAGGAAGCGGGTCTAATTTGAACTACAGCTGCCACATAGTTTGCCCTTTATTTTTCCAAAAATCATTTATAGGTACATACGTGTCTATTTAATCAGAAATACATTGTTTGGTGGCGATACATTGAGGTTTGGATGGTGGCCGAGGGCCGCAACTCCAGAGCGTGTAAACTCGCATGCCCGCCTCATGGTCACCTCGTGACTGTGGTGTTGCCACACGTTCCGGGTGGCCTAGGCATGTCTAGTGGGTTACAACTCCCCCGATAGGTGTCAGGAAGAAGAAGGCAATAGAAGAATCCTGCGAGGAGATTGAACTGAGCTCAAACATGAATTAGCAGCCAAGTGTTTGATCAGCGGTACGGGAAATGCACATGGCCAATTGGCGTGAGTTTTTGCTGAGGACGGTCATCTACTAAGAAGATTGTCTTCACAAAAATTTAGCTCAAATGGAGGAGCCTAGTTGGCATTTGCTTTGCAACGTTTCACACTGGACAAAAATATGAATGTTGAAGCTAGAATCAAATGAATGAATGGACTGATCTGAAATTTGGAGGAGGAGGATAATTTGGGCATGTGAAGCCACTTTAAAATTTTCATACCATTTGGATACATAAAAATGGTACTTCCTTCACATTACTCTCCACTGAACAGAAAATTGGGAAAAATGCTGAGGGAAATTGGCTAGAATAAATGAGCTAAAATTTGGTGGATGGAGGTTCTATGGGCAGGGTCATGTCGTGGTAAATTTTTAGCAAATATAAACTAACATAAAATATAGTTACTTCACAAACTAAAAATATCACTAGAAACAAAGATTGGATGTTGAGGCTCACATGTATTGTTAGATGGGGCTCAAACCTTTTTGGAGAGTTATGATTTGGGAATATAGAAGATGTGGCAAAAATTCAGCTCATTAGGAAATGCCTAGCTAGTACTTCCATCACAACAGTTCGAGCTGAACAAAAACTTTGGAAATTTGATGAGGAAGATTTACCAAGCAAATGGAGTTGAATATTGTCATGAGGCAATGATTTGGATAGTAAAGAATGCCCAATTTTTTTGGAATTTTTGGGAATGAAATAAATATAGATTGCTTCACAATCTAGGACAAAAATTGACACATGGACATGACACATAGGCAAAACTGATGAGGTGGCGCCTAGTCATAGAAATCCACCATAATTTACAAGGTTATGACCATCTATATTGGTCGTGATCAGCTAGAAATAAGGCAGCGGACCAGTGCAATCTGCTTCATGACCATTTCCTGTAAGGAAATTACGTACTTTCTGACCAAAATGGTCGTTATAGTTTAGGGTTTGGAGCCCCCCGAATAGCTTTTGACCAATTGGTCTCAAATGGTCGTAGATTTATGACCAATTCTTCCAGGGTCACTGACAGAAGGTCACAAGTAGTTGACATATTTCTTGTAGTGATAACATACATAGTGTGCTGCGCTAACCATGCTTGGAAAAAAGAGTTTTCAAGGTATCATCAATAGCTAGGGCTTGCTGCTCTCTTGATGTCAAAGTAGCCATCCAAATAAGTTGCTTGTTTATTTATCACATGTTATGCTCCGTTGAATTGTTAGGTTTGTTTAACATTCGATAAGTGATTATCTTGGATCAGATTGAATAGGTCCCTAGTTAGCAATAACCAGAATTGATGTTTGATTGACTATCATCTCTGTGTGTGTTGAATTTTGAGCACTTCTTCACCAGTCCTTTTCCTATCTTTTCAGGAATGTACCACGCCGGTGTACGTTTGAGATGCCCTGATTTTGAGATGAGCCTCACTGGTAGTCTTCGTCCTACCCCACACGAGGCGAAGTGCTCGGCAGCTACCAATATGATACTGGAGCTCCACAAGAAGGCGAAAGAGCAAGAACGGGATGGTACCTGATGCAAGGCACCTTGTTAAACTCCTGAATCCGGTTAACTACGGGTGGCTGGAACCAGTTACTTAGTCATTACAACCTTTAATGAGACTTCTTAAGAAACCTAATTGTATTGGTACCTTGTTGTTAGCTATTTTACCTTCCGAAGGGTGACTCCTTGTGTTGTTGTTGGTATTATGGTTGTTTATTAAGGTCGTGATAAACCCCAGACTGTTATTTCAAAACTCTATGACACTTCAATTGCGCTGGCTATTTTATTATAGGACCCACACTAACGTATACAGCGGGGCCATCAAGGCCCGCACATGCTCGACATCAGCAACGTCTTTATGGCAAGTGGTGGCGCGTTCAACGAGGCCACCACAGTCATCCATGAGGCCAACTCCAGCGTGCGACCCCATCTCGTCCGGCACTTTCCGTTTGGGGCAAAATGTACAGACCCCATGCCCCACCGCGCGATGGCCTGAACCCATCAGGTCCGTTTTGTGTCCGGGCCGACCCATTTCGAGCGCAAACATGCACCGAGTTTGGGTCGCAGCAGACAGCAAACGAATGTGTCGCTCGTTCTCTTCGGGTCGTGTGGCAAGCGGCCACCTACATCCCACCACCCGACATTAATGCACACGCGCGGTCGGCTCCACCTATCATCCGCCAAGGCGAACGGTCGCCGTCCTTCTTAAATGGGAACTCGTGGATCGTTCGCAGTCCACAATCCCCACTCCAGCCCGTGCTGCCTCCTCGAAACCCGACACTCCCAAAACCCTAGCTCTCCCTTTCCTCATCCACGATCTCGTCGGCCGGCCGCCACGCAACCATGGAACACCGGTCGCAAGGGGAAGCACGACTGGGAGGTGAAGGAAATATGCCCTAGAGGCAATATTTAAGTTACTATTTATTTCCTTATATCATGATAAATGTTTATTATTCATGCTAGAATTGTATTAACCGGAAACATGATACATGTGTGAATACATAGACAAACAGAGTGTCACTAGTATGCCTCTACTTGACTAGCTCGTTGATCAAAGATGGTTATGTTTCCTAGCCATAGACAAAGAGTTGTTATTTGATTAACGGGATCACATCATTAGGAGAATGATGTGATTGACTTGACCCATTCCGTTAGCTTAGCACTTGATCGTTTAGTTTGTTGCTATTGCTTTCTTCATGACTTATACATGTTCCTATGACTATGAGATTATGCAACTCCCATTTATCGGAGGAACACTTTGTGTGCTACCAAACGTCACAATGTAACTGGGTGATTATAAAGGTGCTCTACAGGTGTCTCCGAAGGTACTTGTTGGGTTGGCGTATTTTGAGATTAGGATTTGTCACTCCGATTGTCGGAGAGGTATCTCTGGGCCCACTCGGTAATACACATCACTTAAGCCTTGCAAGCATTGCAACTAATGAGTTAGTTGCGGGATGATGTGTTACGGAACGAGTAAAGAGACTTGCCGGTAATGAGATTGAACTAGGTATTGAGATACCGATGATCGAATCTCGGGAAAGTAACATACCGATGTCAAAGGGAACAACATATGTTGTTATGCGGTCTGACCGATAAAGATCTTCGTAGAATATGTGGGAGCCAATATGAGCATCCAGGTTCCGCTATTGGTTATTGACCGGAGACGTGTCTCGGTCATGTCTACATAGTTCTCGAACCCGTAGGGTCCGCACGCTTAAAGTTTCGATGGCGGTTATATTATGAGTTTATGAGTTTTGATGTACCGAAGGTTGTTCGGAGTCCCGGATGTGATCACGGACATGACAAGGAGTCTCGAAATGGTCGAGACATGAAGATTGATATATTGGAAGCCTATATTTGGATATCGGAAGTGTTCCGGGTGAAATCGGGATTTTACCGGAGTACCGTGGGGTTACCGGAACCCCCCGGGGGCTTAATGGGCCATAGTGGGCCTTAGTGGAGAAGAGGAGAGGCAGCCAGGGCAGGGCCGCGCGCCTCTCCCCCTAGTCCGAATAGGACAAGGAGAGGGGGGCGGCGCCCCCCCCCCCCTTTCCTTCCTCTCTCCCTCCTCTTTCCCCCTCCACTCCTAATCCAACAAGGAAAATGGAGGGAGTCCTACTCCCGGTGGGAGTAGGACTCCTCCTGGCGCGCCCCTCCTAGCCGGCCACACCTCCCCCCTTGCTCCTTTATATACAGGGGAAGGGGGCACCCTAGAGACACAACAATTGATCGTTAGATCTTTTAGCCGTGTGCGGTGCCCCCCTCCACCGTAGTCCACCTCGATAATACTGTAGCGGTGCTTAGGCGAAGCCCTGCGTCGGTAGAACATCATCATCGTCACCAGGCCATCATGCTGATGAAACTCTCCCTCAACACTCGGCTGGATCGGAGTTCGAGGGACGTCATCGGGCTGAATGTGTGCTGAACTCGAAGGTGTCGTACGTTTGGTACTTGATCGGTCGGATCGTGAAGACGTACGACTTCATCAACAGCGTTGTGCTAACGCTTCCGCTTTCGGTCTATGAGGGTACGTGGACACACTCTCCCCTCTCGTTGCTATGCATCACCATGATCTTGCGTGTGAGTAGGAAATTTTTGAAATTACTATGTTCCCCAACAGGAGGCTGGCTCATCCTCGGCCGCCGCCGCCGCAGCGTCAAAGGGGAGCCCGCGCCACTACCGCGAAGGGCCCCCGCGCCGCCCGCATTCTCCATCGCCCCCACGGCCGCCGGCGAGCGCGACCAGCACTACATTCACGTGGATGTATGCCATCGTTATTGGGAGACGAGGACGCCGCTCCCCTGGAGCGACGTGCACCTCCCGGATAATTGGCATCTCTCCGTCGGCCGGGTGCCGATCCCGCCAGTCCCGACGAGCGGCCGTGCCCGCCGCGAAGAGATCGAGCGCCGCCGCCGCCTCCTGCCAGACGATCTGTACTATGACCCTAGGTACGCCGTCAACTCCGACCTTTGGGACACGTGGTTCCGGGACAAGCACGACACGCGGCGCGCCTTCTTCTTTGTCGGCACCTCGTCGGGGCCGAGGCGGCCACCTGAGCGCCGCGCGCGCGCTCTGAGCCCTCCCCAAGTGCGCGAGCGTAGGGTGGTATGCGGCATCACGTCGATGTCGTCGCCCTCTCCGCCGCCACCACCTCCTCCTCGCATGACAGAGGAGGAGGAGGCCCGACTCCTTCAACGTGTCATGGATGACTCCATGAACACGTAGGACGAGCGCCAGTGGGAGGGCATGGAGACCATGATGGCCCTCTCTGCCGCCGGTGACGTGGTCATGCCGGAGCTGGAGATGGTGAGGAGGGAGGAGGTGCTAGAGGACGAGCCCGTCGCCGCATTCCACCCGGGCCTAGTGGGCCAGCGGTGGAGCTGGTAGTGCACGGCTCCGGAGATGGCCGATGCCGTGGGGGGCATGAACTGGTGCCCCACGACGCCGCGGTCACCGGAGCGGGAGGCGTCACCACGGGAGGAGGTGGTGTAGGCACCTCCCGCCTTCCAGCAACCTCCCGTGTACTAGGCACCGCAGCCCAACCTCTGGACGCCGCTGGCCTACCTCACCCTCGTCAACGACGACGACGACAACGGTGGCCACTGAGAAGACGGCGACGGCCACAGCATCGACGGGAACGGCGGGAGCAGGCGGCAGATTTCTTTTGTTTTTATGTTAATTATGTCTAATTATGTGGAACTGGGCCGTTTTGTGTCGGTGATGTTTAATTATGTCTTTTGTTTTTATGTTTGCGTTTATTTTATTTTTTATTTTTGGCATTTTGTTTTAGTTTTTGTGTTTTTTTAATCACGTTCACCTCAAACATGATTTAGGGTGCGGTCACGCGTTGGGCGCACTGACAACCCAACGATTTCAAGTGGACATGGGCGACCCATTGCTGCTTCAAACAGACAAAAACAGGCCAAACCGGACGTCTGTTTGGCGTCATGCGCTGGAGTTGGCCTGACGCCTCCCATGCGTGGAGGTGATCGGCGAGCCAGGATGGTACTTCGCCGAGACGGCCTTCGCGCTCATAGCATGCGTCATCAGGAAGCGCACGGGCGGCGAGGTACAAGAGTACTGGATCGACGATGGACTCTACGGGCCGAGGCCGCTCGCCACCCCATGCGCTGGCGAAGAGATGTACACATAGACTGTGTTCAGGCCGACGTGTGACTCACTCGACACGGTGGTGACATGGTGCCGGCTGCCGGAGATGAGCGTGGGGGACTGGCTCGTGTTGGGTGACATGGCCGCCTACTCCATCGGTTCCGGCTCCCATTTTAACGCTTCTCCATGTCCAACATTGCGACATTCTTGGCCTACTCGAGCTAGCTAGCAGTAGGTCAGAGGCAATAAAAATATGGACACGTACCAGACGTTGTTAATTCTTTCATTTAGTATGTGTATATATTTATATTTGTACATGAAAAGAGTTGCTTGTAGTTAAGCTCGTGTCCCCTCCAAATGTAAGGGCTCGCATTCCTTTGACAGCCAATGGATTACAAATAATATATAATTGTGGATAAAGGATGAAATGACATGATCTGAATGAAACAAACTAAGACCTAAAGACACTGGTCAAGCTTAGCTTCATACACAAATCCATATAGCTTTGAGTTATTAAGGTGAAAACAGCACAATCTGAAAAAACCAACTAATTGTTCACAAACCCAACTAAGGGTCAACAATTACAGTATATTTCTCTTCCCCTCACATTTTTCGGACGCAATCCTGATAGACAAAGGGTTTTGGGGTTATGGGCTTCGACACCTAAGAGGGTCGGCCACGATAACATATATATAACAAGGGGGTACCTGATTGGGTACCAATACATTGTACAGAGATTACAATACGTACAAGTCTAACACCCTCCCTCAATCTTAACCGTGATCTGAAGAATTCAGAAGATTAAGATTGCGACGACATCCCTCAAACTGAGGTAGTGGCAACGGCTTCGTGAATATGTCAGCAAGTTGATCCTTTGATGGGATGAACTTGATCTGAAGCAACCTCCGTGAAACTCGTTCTCTGACAAAGTGATAGTCAACTTCGATGTGTTTCGTTCGGGCATGAAATACCGGATTTGAAGAAAGGTACGTAGCGCCGATGTTGTCACACCAAAGAACAGGTGGATGATGCTGAGAGACCCTCAACTCTCGAAGCAAGGACTGAACCCAGATAAGTTCAGCGGTGGCATTGGCAACTGCTTTGTATTTCGCTTCAGTACTACTACGAGACACTGTAGCTTGTTTACGAGCACTCCAGGCGATCAAATTAGGACCATAGAACACTGCATATCCCCCCGTGGATCGCCTGTCATCGGGGCTACCAGCCCAATCTGCATCAGAAAATGCAGAGAGGGCACCGGAAGGAGCAGACTGAAGATGAAGGCCTAGAGCAGCAGTCAAGCGAACATAGCGCAGAATGCGCTTCACAGCAGTCCAGTGAGTATCCCGAGGAGCATGAAGAAACTGGCACACGCTGTTCACCGCATAAGATATATCAGGACGAGTGATCGTCAAATACTGTAAGCCACCAACAATACTGCGATACGTTGTAGCCTCATCCGAAGGAAGAAGGGTACCATCAAGTGCAGAGAGTCTATCAGAAGCTGACATGGGAGTGGTAGCAGGCTTACACTGAAGCATACCAGCACGACGAAGCAAATCCAGAGAGTACTTATGCTGAGTGAGAGTCAGACTGGCATCAGAGTGAGAGACCTCCAAGCCAAGGAAGTAATGAAGCCAACCAAGATCTGTGATGGCAAAATCACCACTCAAAGCAGAAACAAGACGATCCGCAGCAAGAGCCGACGAGCTGATCAATATGATGTCATCAACATACACCAACAGGTACATAGTGACCATAGGACGCTGTAGCATGAACAAGGATGTATCAGCTGTCGACGGAACAAATCCATGTGCATGGAGAGCAGAAGCTAGGCGCGCATGCCAAGCAAGTGGTGCCTGTTTAAGACCATAAAGAGCCTTCACCAAGCGACACAAATGGTGCGGACGAGCAGGATCAACAAAACCAGGCGGCTGACGCATATAGACCTCTTCATCAAGAACACCATGCAGAAAAGCATTCTGAACATCAAGCTGTCGAAGAGACCACCCACGAGTAACCGCAAGAGACAAGAGCAGACGGATAGTCGTAGGCTTGATCACAGGACTGAAGGTATCATCATAATCAAGACCTTGACGTTGTTTGAACCCACGAGCAACAAGCCGAGCCTTATACCGTTCAATAGAACCATCCGCGTGTCGCTTAACTCTGAATACCCACTTAGAATCAATAATATTGACACCACTGTGCGGAGGAACAAGACGCCACGTACCATTTTTGAGCAATGCCTGATACTCTTGTTCCATTGCAGATCGCCAGTGAGGAATACCCGGAGCTGCTTGATAGTGACGGGGTTCAGCAGAAGGATCAGTTGCAGAATGAGCCATACAGGCCGCGGGCCAGGCAACCGTGCCATCGGTGCGTTGGAGCGGTCGAAAAATACCACTCTTGCTCTGAGTGTGTGGTCGCTGAGCAACCGGAGCAGTTGGCGCGATCGAAGTCATAGGAACCGTCGGTGGAGAGGCCTGCATCTCCTGAGAAGAAGACATGGCGGGTGATGGTGACCGTGACGATGACGGGCTGCCAGGAGGCGAGCCAGTAGGCGCAGGCGTCGCCGGACCGGGCGATGCAGGCGAGACCGGCCTGGTCACGGGCGAGGCGAAAACAGGCGACGCGGGGAGGTCCAGCTCCAGCCGAGCCGGGGCCGAACGCATAGCGTGCGTGAGCGCACCCGACCCTGCATGGCCCATGCAGGGGGAAGAAGGTGCAGGAGCGACGTGATCCGTCGAGCGCGAACCAGCTGCTACCGGAGCCGGATCCAAGCGCATGGCGGGCGCAGGTGCAGGAGACCCTGCATGCCCCATGCAAGAGGCCGCAGCGGCATGATCGACGCGATCCGTCGGAGAGGCCGTGGGAGCAGCGGAGGAATCCTCCAGGAGAACAAGCCGAGCACCTCTACCAGTTCCTGCACCATGGTTAGACAACAAAATAGGCGAGTGTGCAGCATCTACAAATTGATCAGGCAATAGAGGAGATGAATGCACAGGTTCATTAGGTGTGGTGACAGGAGCTGGAAGACTAGAAAAAGGAAAAACATGCTCATCAAAGACAACATCACGTGAAATATACACATGATTTGTTGGAACATTAAGGCATTTATAACCTTTGTGCAACGGACTATACCCAAGGAAGACACATTTTTTAGAACGAAACTCAAGCTTACGATTATTGTAAGGACGGAGATGCGGCCAACACGCACAACCGAAGACTTTGAGAAAGGTATAATCAGGAGTCTCATGAAGCAAGAGTTCAAGCGGAGTTTTCATGCCAAGGAGTCGCGATGGAAGTCTGTTTATGAGAAAACAGGCAGTAGTGAAAGCATCACTCCAAAAACGAAAAGGAACAGAGGCATGGGCTAGTAAGGTTAAGCCGGTCTCAACAAGATGACGGTGCTTACGTTCAGCTGAACCATTCTGCTGATGTGTATGAAGACAAGACACACGATGCGAAATCCCAAGTTTCTCGAAGAAGGTATTTAGATTGCGGTATTCACCCCCCCCCCCCAATCCGATTGTACATGAATAATTTTGTGGTGTAGGAGACGCTCAACATGTGCTTGGAATTTAAGAAAAACATCGAACACATCAGACTTATGTTTAAGAAGATAAATCCAGGTAAAGCGACTATAAGCATCAATAAAACTGACATAGTACTCATGACCACTAACAGACATCTGAGCAGGACCCCAAACATCTGAAAACACAAGCTCGAGAGGAGTTTTGACTACATGACTAGAAACAGAAAAAGGTAGCTGATGACTCTTTCCCTGCTGACAAGCATCACAAACTGAGACATCTTTATTACTAGACACTGACGGTAACTCATGATGATGAAGAATATGTCGAACAATGGGTGTAGCCGGATGGCCAAGACGAGAGTGCCATTGCGAGGGAGACACTCGAACAGCACTGAAGACATGAGGGACAGATCGCGGCACATCAAGAGCATATAGTCCATGACGAAGGCGCCCTCTAAGGAGTACGTCCCGTGTAGCCCGGTCCTTGATAAAAAGATGAAACGGGTGAAACTCACAAAACACATTATTGTCATAAGTAAGTTTAGGTACGGAGAGTAAGTTACGGGCAACAGTGGGAACTCGAAGAACATTCTTAAGACGCAACTGTCGAGATGTATGTGTAAGGAGGGATGCCTGACCAATATGAGAGATGTGCATACCTGCCCCATTGGCTGTGTGAACCTTGTCAGGACCATGGTAGGCCTCCCGGATAGCAAGCTTGTCCAATTCATTTGTCACGTGCTCTGTGGCGCCAGTGTCCATGTACCAGGTGGGATCAACATTATAAGACTGAGTTTTTCCTTGATGCTGCATCATGTTGACTTGACGCTCATTGCCCTTGCCGTTGTTGACAAGACCCAAAAAATCAGGCTGAAAACGACGATGACAGCGAGACGCAACGTGGCGAGGAATTCCACATAGCTGACAAGGGGCAGCCGCTCCACAGGCGGCACAACAGGCACATGGGCGCCCGTTCTCGACGACGATGGTGGGACGGGACTGGGAAGGTGCAGCAGGAGGAGCGCCACCCTTGCCTCCCGTAGGAGGGATCGAAGCAGCAGTAGGAGCAGCAGGACGGGCACCAGGACGGACAGCAGCATTGGCCGAGGGGGCCTCATCCGGATGACGACTGGCAAGACGTTGCTCCATTGAGAGGAGGCGCTGAAAAAGTTCCTGCGGCTTGATGGAAACTTTGCGTTCCTGGATCACCTCCACGAGAGAGTCAAACTCAGCATCGAGACCTTGGAGAACATACGTGGTAAACTCTGTGTCATGAAGTGGCTCGCCAATGGAGGCAAGCTGATCGGCGAGGCATTTGATCTTGTTGAAGAAAACGGTGACAGAGTGATGATCCTTGCGGGTCTCATTAAGCTGTGTACGAAGGGCCATGTGCTGAGACGAGGATTGTGCGGAGAAACTGGACTCCAGCGCATCCCATATCTCATGAGACGTAGTAGCAAATAGAACCAAGCCGGCGACGCCCCCTGTGAGAGAGGACTGAATCGCCGAGAGAATCGCTTGATCTTGAGCAATCCATGGCCGGTACATATGATGATCCGGTGGTGGACATGGCAGAGTACCATCCACAAAACCTTCCAAGTAGTGACTATGAAGGAGGGGAAGAATCTGTGCGCGCCAGAACATATAATTGTCCATCTTTAGTTTCACCGGTAGAAGATTGCTGAAGTAGAACGGCGGAGTCGTGATGACGTCGAGGGAGAAGTCATAGGGCGGCACAGGAACCGCACCGGAGGAGGCGATATCCACTGCAGGCGAGGAGTGCGGCGCAACCGGAGGCGCCTATGGTGACGCACCGTGAGTTGCAGGCCGTGGGAACCCCGCGTAGCCAGAGCCATATGGAGCTCCATAGCCGGCACCAGGAGGTGCACCATAGCCGGCGCCATGACCAGCATAGGAGGCGCCGTAGGGGGCGCCGTAGAGAGCACCGTAGGGAGCGCCATAAAAAGCTCCTTGGGCGGCGGGGTCGTACGCATACGGCGGCGGCGGCGGCGCGTAGGGTGCCAGCGTGCCGTAGTTGGGCCGTAGAGCCGGTGAGCCGGAGAAGCCGAGGATGTCGCCCCGGAAAACAAGGCTCCTGTCGATCTACCTCCTTGGAGCAGGTTGGACAGGAACGGCGGGGCGAAGAAGGACGCGCCCGTTCCGATCGGATCGGTGAGCGACGCAGGGTCTGAGTAGGGATCGGCGAGCAAGGTGGTGGCGGTGGACATAGTCGCCGCGCCGGAGAGGGCAGCGGCGGCGGCCTCGGAGGAAGCAGCGGAAGACGACATGGCTAGGTCAGGATCGCTAGATCGCATCTGATACCATGATAGACAAAGGGTTTTGGGGTTATGGGCTTCGACACCTAAGAGGGTCGGCCACGATAACATATATATAACAAGGGGGTACCTCATCGGGTACAAATACATTGTACAGAGATTACAATACGTACAAGTCTAACAAATCCCATGAAAAGTTATTAAGTATAAAAGAAAACCGTCAACATGTATATTATTAACCACCGCCAAGCTCATTGTGAAAAATACACGGATCTATCCTCTCACGACTTGGCAAATTGGCAAGTGCACATAATATAAAACTTAAAGAACATGTATATGTATTTGTACAAAACTAATTGACATTTTTCGGAACTTTTATGTTACAACTTTTTTCAAAAAAGGCCTCCCACAGTCCTACAACCCCCCCGCGCACACACACACACGCTCGTGTACCTCCTTTTTTAAACAAGTGTCAAGCAATTTGTTTATAATATGTCTTGATAAAGCAACTAATTAATTCTCTAAATTCAGCGGAAGAGGCTACCTTTCTTTCTTGGTGGAGGATGATGTGTGTTTCATTAAAGCTCTAACGCTAATTCCTCAACAAAGCAAACATCTACTACCACTATAAAAGGAAGAGAGGGGCAGATCCAAACAATCATATCCATCCATCATCAAAATCTAATGGCCCTTAATCATTATGTGTTTAACGCTACCAACCACGCAATAAGCCACAGTCGATCGATAGTAATCTGCCCTGCAGTAAAAAAATAAAGAAAATCGCCCGCCCGCACGACCTCCTCCTTCTCCCGCACGACCTCCTTATCCTCCCGCAGCCGCGCCCTTCACCGCCTCCTCGCGCCGCCGGAGCCACGGGAAGCGGCCGCGGGTCGCCGGGAGCCTCCCCAGCCGCGGGAGCCCGCCCCCGCCGACCCCGCCCCCGCCACCGGAGCCGCCCCGCCGCGCCCTTCGCCGCCCCTCATCCTCGGCGGCGAGAGGCACGCAGGAGCCGCCGCCAGGGACGTGGACGTGTGCGGGCCAACCACCGGCGTACGAGGCCGCGCCTGAGCCTGCGGCGCGGCGGCGCGGAGCCCTCCGCCGCCAGTTCCCTGCCGGTTCGAGATCGCCACCGGTCCCCTCCGTGCCGTCATCGTCCTTCCTGCTACCAGCTCCGTCCTCCGCCCTATCTCCGCGGCAATGTTCTGCTCCATCCATCGGTAAGTAGCGACCATGTCGTCTCTCTCCGTTTCAATTCCTATAGTATTTTTCCCATGATGTTTCTTATCGATGCTGAAACTCAGGCGACTATGACCACTGTGTTTCTTTTTCCTGAATGACCATGATTTTCATTAGTTGTAACTGGTAAAGTAAGGCATGGCTGTTTGCTTCGGCCAAATCCAGCTCCATTATCAAATGAAATGTTAGGAGAAAGTAAGTTGGTAGCACTTCTCTTTTTCGAGAAGAGCTGGCATGATGGACAGGAGCGCTCTTTTGGTTTTGCTTAGCTGTTGGATAAAATGATCACCCAGTCAGTCATGGACTCATGGCCAGGTTAAATGTATTCAGCTGTATAATACTCATATGGTCAGACTGCTTTCTTCTGTCTTATATTCTAAGTTTTCTGAAGACATCCAACGGCCTTTGTACTGATTTATGTAGTTGTTGTTGCTAATTCTGTTGTACATACTACGTAATGTTATAATGGTGTTAAATTCTGAAATTCAAGCCTCCCATTGTATGTGGCTGAAGTGCTAAATTATCTCTTTTTCTTCTTACTATTCCAGGCGCAAACAACCTATAGAGTCAAGGAGTAGAATACCAAAATACGAGCTGCAAAAGTGACTCAAATTCCTCTTCCCTCACAAGTAACTACACTGGTAATTGTCCATGTGTGGATCTGGTTGACATGACCATATTTTTTGATGTTTGCCATTCAATTTTAACTACAATATTGTTTCTAGATAAGATACTGTTTTATGTATTATCATGGGTGCATTTTGTTAAGTTTCGTGCACAAGTTGTTGATATTTACACAATATTGTGTGTCCTATGAATACATGGCTGTGGCTATCATTAAGAGTATTCTGCTTCTGAAGTATTATTTTTCTTCTACGTTAGTTATTTGATTCTTGGGAGTTTGACAATTTCAGAGGTGGAGGCTGGCCTGCAGCTTGTGTGCGCGGAGGCTCGTGTGCGCGGAGGAGAAGCACACTTCACCGACAAGTTGTTCCCGCTATCCTCGCTGCCACTGCCAGTGACGGAACTTGGTGGTGAGCCTCTTCTCGCCCCCTCTCAGTTCTTCCCTTTTGATCTGGATGATTTGTTCATGTTGTTAGTGTTTAAAAATATCTTTCGTTGTTCTAGCTGATAATCTTGTTGGTCGCTGTCAGTGTGGTGCATATACACCTAGGCTTTAAGTTGTTGTGATTTTCCTATAAAATGTTGTTGAGGGCATGGAACTGAAATTGACATCAGAAATAGACTTGTTAAGTTTTTGTGTTGCCACCAAACAAAAGCAGGTATATAATCCACAAACCAGCATAGTCGACCAGTGTGATTTCATAAATATGTATACTTCTACAAAATGGAGTAGGAACATGCAGCTAAATTTACGATCATCAATTTTTCAGTTTTTTATAACTTGTGTTCTGAAGCAGTTTGTTTTCTTCAATTACATGATTTAGTAAAATAACATATGGCCAGTTCATTCCAAGTGTTGTTGATTGTAGCATATTTCGGCCTTATCTTCTAACATACTTCATGGTTTCATTAGTGGACAACATGCTGGAAAGAGAGTGTTCATCCCTATGATCCCTTTGGCGCCCTCGGAGGACATTTCACTTCCTTTCAAGTTGAAGAGGAAACAGTTCCCTGGATCGATCCTGGAGAGCCCCTTCCGTAACCAAGTCCCCTCCCCACTCGGAGTCCTCCGCCACTGACGCACGGGTAAGCGCCAGAGATGCGGTGCATCCACGCGGTTCAACGAGCTGCCGCTGTCGTAGATAACCAAGACGTACACGGAGATAAGCAAGATTCAGTGTGCTGCACTGCCCCCACGCGCTCTGAGGGTGCGATGTCCCCGACGTGTCCAAGACAAGGTCCAGGAAGACCCTCGCCTTCGTTATCCTGGTAAAGTTTTGCTGTTATTTTACTCCCCCAATTCCACTTACAGGGGAACAAAGAGTAAGAGTAATCCTGGGGATAATGGTATTTTCATTTGTGCTTCTAATTAATAGTATTACTGTCAGCTCCATCCTTAGAGCAATTGACGAAAATGACTATATCACCTAGATTGATAGACAATAATTATGCACAAACATGGCAATGTCCACAAAACAACTGCCGCTGCATTGCTAAGATGCAGCTTGATTTGGCCTCAATATTTTGATTTTTGAGTATTACTTTCTTCCACTCCTCTGCAAAATACTCCTATGTTCTAGCTTCTCAAGGCTCTACTCTCAACCAGTCCAGTCCAGGTGTTTTTTTTTTGATAAATATTTATTTTGTTTCCTTTATCTATCGGTTTCAATTCTGTATCCGCCGTTCTCAGGATAACTGTGTGATGTTGCCATGGGATCCAAAATAACTATTTTTTACTGAAGCTACAGACTTAAGCAGTTTCTACCATGTGTACTGTATTTTGAGTTAAACCTGAACGGCTTTCGTCGCATGATACACCACAGTGCTTTCATGTTTTTAGGAGGGTAGTTCTTCCCTGTGTTATGAATATGATTACTATGGTGTCACTGTACATTTCTTATATGGTTAGTTCTTAATTTTCTTCATTATTCCAAACATGTGTACCCACTAGGATTTCATTTCTTATTATTTACCTTCAAGCAGTATATATTACTGTTGTTTGTTGTCCACCTTGATCCTTCGCTGATATTTTTCCTAGGAAACTTCACATGGAATTAGGATCAGTTAATAAGATTCTGGTATATTCTCAATTTTTCTTGCTTTATGCATGAACCTATCATCAAGATTTGGATCTCTTATATGTGCCTTTGCTGCTGTAGATTTGTTGGTGTTGATTTGCAGTAAGAGGAAATGTACTATTGTTCTCATCAATTTCTTTCATACCATGTGTATGGTTAGTTCTTAATATTCTTCATTATTCAAAATACTTGTACCCACTAGGATTCATTTATTATTTTTTACCGTCAAGCACTATATATATTACTGTTGTTTGTTGTATACCTTGATCCTTCGCTGATGTTTTTCCTAGGCAACTTCACATGGAATTAGGATCACTTAATAAGATTCTGGTATATTCTGCAAATTTTCTTGCTTTATGCATGAACCTATCATCAAGAATTGGATCTCTTATATGTGCATGTGCTGCTGTATATTGGTTGGGTGTTGATTTGCAGTAAGAGGAAATGTACTATTGTTCTCATCAATTTCTTTCATATCATCTTATAAAAATATGTTGTTTAAATATGAAGAGGTGGATAAGTTTTTGGCTTTAGTTACTGAATATCCAGATCCGGCTTGCTTCTCAGCTATGGCCTACATTTAGAAGAAATATGTTGTTTAAATATGAAGAGGTGGATAAGTTTCTGGCTTTAGTTACTGAATATCCGGATCCTGCTTGCTTCTCAGCCATGGCTTACATTTAGAGAAGACATGTTCATATGTAAGAGATTTAAGGTCAATGATCTCCCCCTATTGTAATGCTCATCATCTTAATTCAGACATTGCTATATATATGCACCATGGTTCATGACTGTACTTTTTTCTTACGTGTTTACGAAGTTTGTCAGTATTATTATGCAGAGATAACCTGTCATGGTTCTACGTTGATGTGTTCTTTCATTTGTCAATTTCTTTTGCTTTGAAGCAATGTTGATTGCCTCAAAGAATGGTTCCGCGTGGCTTACACGCTTATACCTACTTGAATGTTAAATTTTATTAGCAAATTCATCGAGAACAATGCCAACATTTTACGTCTTGCTACATGAAGCTATGTACTGCAGGGTACAACAGTGTCAACATTTCCGGTGCTCATTGACAATAAGATTGAAGATGTATTTTCTTGATTGGAAATATTATACCTCAAATTTAATTCAATCGTGGATACAATGACAACTTTATGCCCTGAATAACAAGTGATTATGTGAGTGTAGGAATTAGGACTGGTGACAACAACATGTGGAGTGGCACAACAAGTGGTGCTGTGGAGTACCGAAGCAAGGGTAGTCAGGTAAATCCAACGGCGTGCACGTTTCGATCGCCCACTGCGATCGCCCTATTTGGACAAGGGGCACATTGGTTCATAAAACAATCAACACGTCTTTATGATTTAAATTTGAATTATGATAGAAATATTTCTGTTTCATAATCGAGACGTGTGTTACACGTACATGCTTACTAGTAAGATAATAAAAATTGCATCCTTACTGTGATGAGCCACGGTAGCAAGTTCTTCTGGAAAGCCCTGGTGGAAACTGAGTTGTTCATCTGTAAAAGCCTTAGCAAGTGCGTGGATTTAGCATGCTACTCCCTCCATTCCCAATTATAAGATGTTTTGGATTTTTCAATATGGACTATATATATACGGACTAAAATGAGTGGTCAAAGACACTAAAACACGTCTATATACATCCGATTCAAAACAAAGTTAAGAACCATTTGAGCGAAAGAGAAACCAAACATAGACTCGAGAACAGAAAGGTTGCACAAGCTGAAGAATTTATCTTAAAATGATTAAAGGTAAGCAAATCGTCCCCTCTGAAATCAAACTAACAAAAAATAACAACATTGCTGACTGGGATGTTGTATTCTGTCATATGATAATGGAATCTCGGTTTAACCCTCTTCTAGAGGGGAATATATATTCAGGAGTCTGGTCATAATTGGAATCACGGAATCAAGAAATCTAAATGGCAATGGCAAAACACATGAGGGAGAAATAAGATAGACAGACTATCATAATATGGAGGCAATATTTTGCATATATGGGAATGGATTATGTTACATTAAGGCTTGACCAGAGTTGAGACCAAGGTTCCAAGTTTAAGTCATGGGAAGTGTATCTATATAAGAGAAATGCCTCAGCCTGATAATTCAGTATCCTAGATTGGATCACCTCTTACCTTGTGCTGCTCTAGCCATTTGGTATCGTTAAGGCGTCGATGTCTGACAGCTACGAACAGTATCTGGATTCGGATCCCATTGAAGTTATTTTCACCAGCTGCTCCGTGTGCAGTTATTCCACTGACAGTTTTGGCCATTTTCCATTCTGTATAGACTGAACTGGTTCAAGGAATTTGCGGTTTGGTTAACCATGTTGTCCCACACATACTGCCCCTTGACCTTCATCGAACAATGTGTGTGTGTGAATGGTTTGCCCTCTGCCCCGTGGTACATCATGGCATTGCGTACAGGCTACACAATGTGTAGAGCAACATTGAGAATGAATCAATCAACAAGTTAAGTAAGAAGAATCCAAACTTACGATCTCCATTGCCTTCAGCCGATCAACCTCGCCACAAAACTTCGTGGCGGAGTTCTGGATGGTGTACCATTAGTACACTACACTTTCACATTGCGTTCATGGTTGATGTGCATGTCGTAGGGCGCAAAGTGCTTTCGCGCACGAAACGAATCATGCACGCGCTGCCAAAAGATCCCCTTCTGCTCCTGCCTACGAAATCCACAGATACAGCCAACCACGCATCGCACAACAACTCATCCTCCATGGATCGAGTGCCCTGCCATCTTTCTAGAAAAACAACATGAAGTTTAACCTCAATGGCATTTGACCGAACACCTGCCGGGAGTGGTGTCTGCCGTGGACGTCGTCGACAAGGGGACGGAGGGTACCTGACTATGGATGGATCTTGGGTGGATGGCACCGTAGTATAAGGAGAGCAGGCGTATGAGTGGCGGCGGCGGAAGTACGACAATGCCTCGGTGGCGGCCGAGAGGTTCAACAGCGGTGTCGGAGAAGGAGAGCGTGGATGCAAAGCAGGGGGTGTCGAGACGGAGTGGAAGAGAATTGGATCAGGAAGGGGATTTGAGTGGGCCTGGGGTGTCGGAGTCCTACATGGTGGCGGTCCGGACTCCCGCAAAGCCCCGCCTCCCCCTGTTTGCTTCCAAATTTGCGGGAAAGTGTGCGTGCGGACCGATTGGTGGACCAATATAGGTGTGTGTTGGATGACAAAACATGTCCGGACCGCTCGGTCCAGACGGTTACAGGCGGTTTGTGGAGTTTTTTGACGAATCTCGACAATGTGTCATATGGAACATTCATGTTTCCTCACGATATTTTTTTTTTTACCTTAAGGCGAGTCCTTGTCACCCTTGTGCTAGCTCAACCTTTCTTTTTTGAAAATTGTGATACAGATTCTTGAATCGGGTTAACTCTGTTAGTCTTAATCTTGATTTTAATGTATCTGCATGTTTGTATTTTTCGTTCTGCATGTAGTTCAGTTTAGGGGGTTGTCCGGCAAAGTCTCAGCTCAGATGTGAGGTTGTGCGATGCAGCCTGACGTGATGCGTCCGGCACGACGCGTGAAACAGCAAGGGACGTAGGAGGGTGGAGCTTTGACCGGGAGATGCCAAGAAAATAGGTGTATTAGTTTGCATGGGTAAGTTTGTTAGCCGCTTCCGCCGGCCGTGCAGATCACGTAACTAGCGATCCAAAGAGAGATGGGGTCACGTGCTAGTACGTGGGTTAGTGGTCATCGTGGAGGCTGATTAGTACGAGCATGTTGTACTGGTTATTTAAGTCGAAGAGATAAATGAGAAAGGAAGGCCGAGAGGGTCAGCAGAAAAGATGTAGCATATGTGTGTCGTCTGCGCGCGTGTGTGTTTTCTTTGAGCTTTTTCATGGTGTGTTCTTGAGAGAGATGAGTGAGTTGTGTGAGGCAGCTCAAGGTAGAAAAAGAAGAGCAGCGCCAACAAACTCTTAACCTAAGTTGCATGACCATGCTTTTTGAATCTGACACTACCGGAATCGCCCCCTATGCCGACGGCTAGGCCTGAGTCCCGTCGGGATAGACCTATGCCGACGGCCCCCGTCGGCATAGGGCCGTCGGCAACATATGCGTCGGCACAGCCAGGGAGGCCGTCGGCATAGAAAAGCCGTCGGCATATATGATACGCTGACGGGGGCCGTACATCTATGCCGACGGCCCCGGCCGTCGGCAACTATCACGCCTAACGGCGGCCGCCGTCAAGTCTGCCCAACGACTGGTCACCATGTGGCACCCCTATGCCGACGGCCTAGCCGTCGGCTTAGTCAAAAACTATGCCGACGGCTAGGTGTGCCACGTGGCGACCAGCCGCTGCTCGTGGACCAAGGCTATGCCGACGGCTCGGCCGTCGGCATAGTCCTTCATACAGAGCTCCTAGTAGCTAACACGTGGGCGCCTATGCCGACGGTCTAGCCGTCGGCACAGTTTTTAAACTAAGCCGACGGCTAGGCCGTCGGCATAGGTGCCACGTGTCAGCTACTGGGAGCTCACGCTAGCCCTATGCCGACGGCCTAGCCGTCGGCATAGTTTGCTTTTTCTTTTTTTCTTTTTTCTGTTTGTTTTCAAATCAATTCAATTGAAATAACAGCACATATCAGCAGATATATATGATGGGATAGATATATAAAACACAATGGGATATCATCCGACACCATCACAACAATATATGCATAAGCATCATCACACACAAGTCTCTAAATGAACATCATCACAACCAACATAAGCATAAGCATATAGAGAAGCAGAGAAGTCATCTAAATGATCATCACCACACACAAGTCATCTCAATCATCATCACCACACACAAGGATCATCGAGCACCGCGGAGGTCGTCACCGCCAAGACGGCCGAAGCCCAGGTCGTCACTGCTTGCGGCAGCGCTACCGCCAAGACCGCCTCCGCCTCCACCTCCGCCTCCGCCTCCGTGGATCGGAGTGGTCAGGCTTCGTGTCTCCGGAGTGCTGCGAAGACCACCTCCAACGGTAGATCCACCTGTTCCCTGGATGTTGAAAAGACATATGCACGGGATATATGACTGTGTTGAAAGGCATGACATGCTTTGGGTGAATAGATTGGGGATGAACTAACCGGCGAGGGGCCAGCGTTCTGTGCCACAAACTCCTCAAAGCTCATCAGCACTGGTTGTGCTGGAGGGCATTGTGCTGGAGGGAACTGAGGACACCTGTCGGCCGCCATATCCTGAAAAGCCTGCTGCATCTGGCTATCCCTCTGCACTTGGTGTTCATAAAGCCTCTGATGCCACGCCATGGTCTCCTGGCGTGTGTACTCCAGGTAGGCCTACGGTATGACATGATGGAACTCATAAAACTACTAAATGCGGAAAATAAAGTGAGCAATGAAGATAAGAGGGAAAATACTTACAAATTGTTGCTCCTGAAAGAGGGACTGTGCACTGGTCATTGGCTGGCTCGTGCGCTGGCTCAGGCTCGGGTCGATCCGACGAAGCTGTGTGTAGGAGATACTAGGAGTGATCACAGCATCGAGAACCGCCTCCCGACCGTGCTCCTTGGGCCCCATCCTCACCACCGCCATGTCTTCCAGAGGCGCCGCAATGGGGTCAGGTGTGTCAGGATGTAACTTCAGATACGCTTCGGAGTAGGCCTTCTTCCTCCCTGCGGTCTTCTTGCCGTAGTACTTGGGCTCGCCAGGCTTGGGGTCCTTCCGTGTATGGGCGATCTCCCACGCCTGCATGTGTGGGAGCGGCCGCTTCAGTTTCTCCTCCTGCACCACCAAACAGAGGTTAGTCATACATAAGAAAGTGATGGTAAATAGAAGAAGAAGAATGTTTAATGGGTTAGTCATACATTAACTGCCTTGTGGAGATAGTGGTTTCGGTTCCCCTGAGCATGTACTCCCTCCGTCCCTCGGTTAGCCTTATTTTTGGTTCTCATAGCCGCCCAGGCTCCAGCCTCATCACACCAAAGATCCACCAATGCCGCCCAGGACTCGTCTTTTCCATAACACCAATTTGGACACACCTACATAATAAAAGCATAATGGCATGTAGGTGTGTCCAAATTGGTGATATGGAAGCATAAAGCATAAAGCATAATGTACCACAAGGTAATGAAAGCATAATGAAAGCATAATATATGAAAGCATAATGAAAAATCTTTTATACTTACCGCCAACAACTCGGGCCTCTCCAAGGTAATGCCCATCCTCCGCGCTTCTTCCTTGGTCATCTTCACACCAAGATAGTCGTGGTAGTATGTGGAGATGGCCACATAGCGCACCTCGTACTGCATCTAGCGGGCCTTCTTCTTGCATTGGCGCAGCACGATCTGGTTCGCTCTAGCCCTGTGCTCCAGAAGAACTCGACAGAATTTCTACAATCATGCATGAAACAAGAATGGAAGAAGCCATGAGTTAAATCATTTTCATGAAACTAGAATGGACTTGTTCTTCTGAAGAGAACTCACCCAGAAAGTAGTGATCACGGCCTTGGCATGGGTCTCATGGTCCGCGTGGCGGGCCACTTCCCAGTGGTCCCAGCTCGTGGCCAAAACCCGACGAGCCGGCTGCCTGACTGGATCCGGACAGTACAACCCCGGCCAGTATAACTTTAGCAAGACGGTGATGAGGCCGTTGGGAATACGGACCCCTTTAGAATATATGCAGTTGCTGCAAAAGAATGAACTATTAGCATGTGACAAGCAAAATAAATAACAACCGGAATAAGCATGTGACAAGCAAAATAATGAACCACTTACTCTTTTCCCGTGGGCTCAATGAGCCACTTCTGCTCCTCAGTAGCCGGAACCTGCTTTGGTAGCTTTGCGTTACCACGCAGCCACCCCTTCTTGTCAACCCCCTTCCCGTCACCACCATCATCCCCTCCACCACCCTCCTCCTCGCCTGCCTCCCCCTCCCCAACCTCCTCCCCAACCTCCTCCTCCTCCTCCTCCTCCTCCTCGTCTGCCTCCTCCTCCAC